>NW_026781218.1:300000-540514 GCF_030144855.1 Hypanus sabinus | reverse complement strand
CAAGAAGTACGGATTACACTTGAATCCTGGGGGGACCAATATCCTAGCGGGGAGGTTTGCTAGGGCTACAGGGCAGACTTTAAACTAGTAAGATGGGCGGCGGGGGGCTGGAATCAATTTGAGGAAACTATGGGAGAGGAGGTTAGTTCACCAGTAGAGCAAGTAACTAGACTGTGTGTGAGGGAGGAAAGGCAGGTGATGGAGAAGGGATGCGCTCAGCCTGAAGATGTAGGGGAGAAGAAAGAAATGGATAACAAATTTGAATGCATTGTTAGGGATGAAAAGAGAGGAGGAGGTGGAGAGTGTCTTAAATGTATCTATTTTAATGCTAGGAGCATTGTAAGAAAGGTGGATGAGCGTAAAGCGTGGATTTCTACCTGGAATAATGATGTTGTAGCTATTAGTGAAACATGGTTGCAGGAAGGGTGTGTTTGGCAACTAAGTATTCCTGGATTTAGTTGCTTCAGGTGTGATAGAGTAGGAGGGGCCAGAGGAGGAGGTGTTGCATTGCTTGTCCGAGAAAATCTTATGGCGGTGCTTTGGAAGGATAGATTAGAGAGCTCCTCTAGGGAGGCTATTTGGGTGGAATTGAGGAATGGGAAAGGTGTAGTGACACTGATTGGAGTGTTTTATAGGCCACCTAATGGGGAGCGTGAGTTGGAAGAGCAAATGTGTAAGGAGATAGCAGATATTTGTAGCAAACGCAAGGTGGTGATTCTGGGAGATTTTAATTTTCCACACGTAGATTGGGAAGCTCATTCTGTAAAAGGTCTGGATGGTTTAGAATTTGTGAAATGTGTGCAGAATAGTTTTTTGCAACAATACATAGAAATACCGACTTGAGATGGGGCAGTGTTGGATCTCCTGTTAGGGAATGCGATAGGTCAGCTGACAGACGTATGTGTTGGGGAGCACTTCGAGTCCAGTGATCACAATAGCATTAGCTTCAATATAATTATGGAGAAGGACAGGACAGGACCTAGAGTTGAAATTTTTGATTGGAGATAGGCTAACTTTGAGGAGATGCGAAGGGATTTAGAGAGAGTGGATTGGGTCAAGTTGTTTTATGGGAAGGATGTAATAGAGAAATGGAGGTCATTTAAGGGTGAAATTATGAGGGTACAGAATATTTATGTTCCTGTTATGTTGAAAGGAAAGGTTAAAGGTTTGAAAGCACCGTGGATTTCAAGGGATATTAGAAACTTGGTTCGGAAAAAGAGGGATGTCCACAATAGATATAGGCAGCATGGAGTAAAGGAATTGCTCGATGAGTATAAAGAATGTAAAAGGAATCCTAAGAAAGAGATTTGAAAAGCTAAAAGAAGATACGAGGTTGGTTTTGCAAATAAAGTGAAAGTAAATCCGACAGGTTTCTACAGTTATATTAAAAGCAAGAGGATAGTGAGGGATAAAATTGGTCCCTTAGAGAATCTGGGTGGTCAGCAAGGTGTGGAGCCGAGGGAGATGGAAGAGATTTTGAATGATTTCTTCTCTTCGGTATTCACTAAGGAGAAGGATATTAAATTGTGTAAGGTGTGGGAAACAAGTAAGGAAGTTATGGAACCTATGACACTTAAAGAGGTGGAAGTACTGGCGCTTTTAAGAAATTTAAAAGTGGGTAAATCTCGGGGTCCTGACAAGATATTCCCCAGGACTTTCAGGGAAGTTTGTGTAGAGATAGCAGGAGCTCTGACGGCGATCTTTCAGATGTCATTAGAAACGGGGATTGTGCCGGAGGATTGGCGTATTGCTCATGTGGTTCCATTGTTTAAAAAAAAGTTCTAGAAGTAATTATAGAACTGTCAGTTTGACATCAATGCTGGGTAAATTAATGGAAAGTATACTTAGAGATAGTATTAATAATTATCTGGATAGACAGGATCTGATTAGGAGTAGCCAGCATGGATTTGTGCGTGGAAGGTCATGTTTGACAAACCTTATTGAATTTTTTGAAGAAGTTACGAGGAATGTTGACGAGGGTAAGGCAGTGGATGTAGTCTATATGGACTTCAGCAAGGCCTTTGACAAAGTTCCACATGGAAGGTTAGTTAAGAAGGTTCAGTCGTTAGGTATTAATGCTGGAGTAATAAAATGGATTCAACAGTGGCTAGATGGGAGATGCCAGAGAGTAGTAGTGGATAATTGTTTATCTGGATGGAGGCCGGTGACTAGCGGGGTGCCTCAGGGATCTGTTTTAGGCCCATTGTTGTTTTTAAAGTACATAAATGATCTGGATGATGGGGTGGTAAATTGGATTAGTAAGTATGCCGCTGATACTAAGGTAGGAGGTTTTGTGGATAATGAGGTGGGTTTTCAAAGATTGCAGGGAGATTTATGCCGGTTAGAAGAATGGGCTGAACGTTGGCAGATGGAGTTTAATGCTGAGAAGTGTGAGGTTCTATATTTTGGCAGGAATAATCCAAATAGAACATACAGGGTAAATGGTAGGGCAGTGAGGAATGCAGTGGAACAGAGAGATCTCGGAATAACAGTGCATAGTTCCCTGAAGGTGGAGTCTCATGTAGATAGGGTGGTGAAGAAGGTTTTTTAACGCTGGACTTTATAAATCAGAGCATTGAGTACAGAAGTTGGGATGTAATGTTAAAATTGTACAAGGCATTGGTAAGCCCAAATTTGGAATATTCTGTACAGTTCTGGTCACCGAATTATAGGAAAGATGACAATAAATTAGAGAGAGTGCAGAGACGATTTACTAGGATGTTACCTGGGTTTCAGCACTTAAGTTACAGAGAAAGGTTGAGCAAGTTAGGTCTCTATTCATTGGAGCGTAGAAGGTTGAGGGGGAGATTTGATCGGGGTATTTAAAATTTTGAGAGGGATAGATAGAGTTGACGTGAATAGGCTGTTTCCATTGAGAGCAGGGGAGATTCAAACAAGAGGACATGATTTGAGAGTTAGGGGGCAGAAGCTCAAGGAAAATACGAGGGGGTATTTCTTTACTCAGAGAGTGATAGCTGTGTGGAATGAGCTTCCTGTAGAAGAAGTAGAGGCCAGTTCAGTTTTGTCATTTAAGGTAAAATTGGATAGGTATATGGACAGGAAAGGAGTGGAGGGTTATGGGGTGAGTGCGGGTAGGTGGGACTAGGTGAGATTAAGAGTTCAGCACGGACTAGGAGGGCCGAGATGGCCTGTTTGCGTGCTGGGATTGTTATATGTTATCTGGTTATAGTCTTTTAAAATACTTGGACTATTATTACTGTATCCATGGTCTGTTTTTTCTCAGTTATGCTTTTGTTTGCACTGTTGTAACTATGTGTTGTAACCACATGGATTTGTGCAGGTCTTGTAGCTTTAGTTTTTGGTTTGTTGGTCTCCTGACTTGGTGTGTCTGGGTAGTCTTGTTTTGTCTGATGGATTTGGAGCTCATTTCCGGGGATCATGCAAAGATGGCAGCGCGATATTTATATGCAGCTGCATCTCCGGACTCTGGATCGGGGATTGCCAAACGTTATGTGGATTTTCTGGTGCAGTCTGTTTTGTCATGTGCTCTTGTAATATCATTCTGGAGAAACGTCGTCTCATTTTTTAACTGCATTGCATTTGTGGTTTCCAAATGACAATAAACTGAAACTGAACTTAACTGGACTGAAAGTCCCTCATTTTTGAGTAAACTAACTGATAGCTTTGTAATTAAACATACTTTGAAGATTCGGGTACAATTTAAAACATGTTTTGGTTTCTTGAGATTTTCTCTTTTCCAATTTTTCTAAATTTATTTAAACCTTCTATGATTGATGTAATTTTTAAAGATTGGGATAGACTGGGTATTAAATGCTTTCAGGATTTATTTGATGGAAAATTTCTCTTTTCGTTTTTGGACTTGTCAGCTAAATATAGCTTACCAAAAACTCACTTTTTTCGATATTTACAGACTTAAATTTCTGAGAAGATTTGGAACGAAATCTTTAAATTTGTTAACACCTCATGGCTATGTGTGCGTCACTTACACCTGTAATTTAGAGTGGCCCTTTGGGTCCACAAGACTAAAGATAAGTTGTCTCGTTTTTTTACGGATATATCTCCCTCTTGTGATAGATGTAACAAGGGAGAGGCTTCATTAATTCATAAGTTGTGGACATGTCCAAGTCACGAAAAATACTGGAGGGAAGTATTTCAAACTTTTGCTGTACTTTTCAAAGTAAAAATTTAAACCAAACCCTTTTGACTGCCTTATTTCGTATTGTTGTAGTTCTTTTCATCGATCATTCGCTACTTCTTTGTCTGGGGATCGACGCCGTGGTCAGCAGTCGATTATACCCTTGCTATGGACCAGGGTTACATCACATTCACATATTCTCCAATTTTGTTGCCTTGGGTTTGTCCGTGGGTTCACAAACTCTCTCTCTCTCTCTCTCTCTACTCTCCCTCTCGCCTCTCTCTCTCTCTCACTCTCCTCCCCCTCTCCTCTCCTCTCTCTCTCTCTCTCCTCTCTCTCTCTCTCTCTCTCCTCTCTCTCTCTCTCTCTCTCTCTCTCTCTCTCTCTCTCTCTCTCTCTCTCTCTCTCTCGTCTCTCTCTCTCTCTCCTCTCTCCTCTCTCTCTCTCTCTCTCTCTCTCTCTCTCTCTGTCTCTCTCTCTCTCTCTCTCTCTTCTCTCTCTCTCTCTCTCTCTCTCTCTCTCTCGCGGTTGTTTGTTTTCTTGTGGCGACCTTCAATGGAGGGTAAATTGTACAACTTTACAGCTTTCACCTTTGTTTGCCAATGAATACAAAATCATTTCGTAGAAAGACGCTGATGCCGTTGGATTAAAGCCATGAATCATGAATCATGAATCATGAATCAGAATCCGGGAAGGGCAGCTTGGTTTGAAACCGAGTCTTTACACCCAGCGGAACAATATCAGCTGCAATCCAGTGATAACGCCAGTGTGACTGCGGCGTGGCCACCTTGCCGGGTACGGGTATGGGTTGTGAGGAAGATATTTTTATTCCCCTTGCTCCGTTTTGATTCAACAGCATCAGGAATTCGCAAAGAAGTGAGACACTGTGCACATGTTGAAGACTATTACTATATTATATATGACATAAGAAATACTAATCAGCCAGCTGTGAAACCACAGAAAGATAGTGTACAAAGAATACCAATCGACCATTCAGTGATCTGATTAACATTGTGCCTTGAAACCCAGTAGCCAACAGTTAATTCCATCGTTCTTGTCTCTGTATCTCTCTCTCTCTCTCTCTCTCTCTCTCTCTCTCTCTCTCTCTCTCTCTCTCTCTCTCTCTCTCTCTCTCTCTCTCTCTCTCTCTCTCTCCATTGCCGACATTTGTAAACGAATGATTTTTTTTGCTATTGAATGATTGAATGTCAGGGTGACAGTCAGAAGGAGAACTATAGCCTACAGGTAGAGAAAAGGAAGAGAAAGCGCATCAAAGAAAATATGGGTAATGCTGGAGCAGGCGTGATTGATACAGACGAAAACATACTCCAAGATGGCAGTTCTATCAGAACCGAGAAGCAAGGGTAACTGTTTCGCCTCGACCTTCAAATTAATCGCGGTGGCAAATCAGGAGCAACGGGGATATCCCTGTGTCTCTGAGGCGAATGATTCCGTTGAGATCAGCTGAAAACAGCTGCAGTGTACTTTTTCAGGCAATGCACAAAAAGTGCTGGAGGAATTCAGTAGGTTCGGAATCATCTCTGGAACAATGTTTCGGCTCGAGAAACTTCAATAGGAATCTGATGTATGTGTGTGTTAGTTTGCATCTCGAACTTCCGCAGGTTTTCTCCTGTTTATTTCGTAACTCTGTTCATCACATTTCTTACATTAACCCATAACTGGGCGTACAAAATGGGGAGCACAGAGGTAGCCGAATTGTTCCCCTTCAAAACAGTTATTTTTCCCGTTTCATTAGTTTCAAAATCCGATTCAGAGGGTATGTCACCACATTTTTGAGTTCTTCTCGGAATTTGCTCTGAGTCAGGACGTAAATGCACGTGTTGGTGCAGGAACTGAGGACTTGTAGCATTCCTGCTGTCTTTTCTGTGATGTAACGTGGATCTGTGACAGAATAAACGAAATTCATTGAAATCCGCTGATAGATATAAAATACCACCTGTGTTATCCACAACAATATGAAGCTACCGGTTATGCTGAAGAGCAAAACTATGGATCTGTGTCGATTCTCCATCTCCCGGTCCTTGTCATTCTTTTCACTCTTTTGCCCCCGGAGCCTCCTGCGGGCTCGACTGGCCGCTAGAATCCGCCTGACAGTATGAATATTGAACAGGAAAATCAGAAAGACTGAGATACAAGGGGTTGAAATGCGGTGAAACATCGTAAATGCCGCCCATGAGGGAGAGTTTTTGTAGCTCGATGTAACAGCACAATACCAGGGAACACCATCAATCATTACCAAAGGCTCGTACACAAAGCTCCAGGGAACACATTCCAGACAGGCCAGCAGACTCACTGTCCCGATAACCACAGCCGCCGTTCTCTCGGTGCAATATTTTGTTTTCAGCTTCTCACAGCAAATAGCCACAAATCGGTCGACGGTGAAAGCGACAGTCAGCCAGACTGAGGCTGCAGTGCTCGCAAAAATTAGCCATCTGCCGAGTCTGCACACAGGAGTGAGGAGCAGGAATGTTCGGGGAAAATAAATCTCAGCAGTCCCCCTCAGCAGCGGATCAGAGATAACGACCAGGAGATCGGCCGCGGCCATTCCCATCAGGTAGTGAGTGACACATTTGGAGAGACCGCACTTTCCGCGGGACAGAATCACAATCGCCACTGAGTTCGCTGGAAGAGAGACAGGAACAGCAAGTTGAAAAATACTGAGCAGAAATTAATGCTGCTGTTTAATACTGTAATATTTGCACTTTATTGCTGCATTTAGCAGTAGAAGTGTGGAGACAGATTGTAGTGACAGCGTGGACAGAGAAGGAGTTCACACAGTAAAATAAAGTCAATGTGAGCTGAATTCAGATTCCTTACTGATGATCGTAATGTGCAGTCA
This sequence comes from Hypanus sabinus, assembly GCF_030144855.1. NCBI lineage: Eukaryota > Metazoa > Chordata > Chondrichthyes > Myliobatiformes > Dasyatidae > Hypanus > Hypanus sabinus. Next base: position 533,537 of record NW_026781218.1, on the reverse strand, counting down.
GTTGAAAGCTAAAACTGGGAAACTACCTCCTCACAGTCTATAATGGATGGAATATTTTCTCCCGGCGCCTTCCCGGTCTCGTGTCAACTGAGTGAATAAATTCGGACACGAATGGAGGGATTCTTCCATTAGACAATCATCGGCTTCCATGGTGTTCCTTGTCAGCGACAGGACACCGAAGAACGGAACAGAAGCAGGAAATGCTGGAAACATTCATCCAGGCAAATCAAAATATGTGGAAAGCAGGTAAAGTGAACATTGACAGATTCCAACAGGTACAGCGCAATCTAAATCTACCTGACAGACAGACAGAAAGACTCCCACTGACTCCAACTCAACAAAGCGATGCAGAGCTCGCTGCCGCAGTCAGATGTCTGTATGCGTCAGATGTGAATATAACAGAATGCATTTCACAGTATTGATAACCGTGTTTCACCGAGTCGATTGCGTCAACTTACTCACCGACTTCATTGTACTGTCCACCACAGCTTCACATTCAGCCACAGTGCACACATTTACTTAAAAAAAGCCACGGGCTTCATGCAGCAACGTGGACCTCCTCACATTGTCTACAGTGTTACTACCAACCGGTAGTTCGATCGTGACACCTCTCCGCAGACAACCGCTCACATAGAAACACAAACAGTCAAATGCTCTCATCTCCGCGGGCTGTGTAAACAGAATATACCCAAATACAGTGCAGCTGCTACAAGACCAAAAGCACAGAGAACCAAGCATCCCACTATTGAACAGAAACGACTAGAAGAAGAATGCCTAATCTATTGAATTCCACAGATGTTGGCTGGTTCGCTAAATTTCTGCAGCAGTTTTATTCGATCTTGATTCCAGAATCCACTTTCCCAATGTTTCCTTTCCATTCCTAATACGCGGAACACGGTGACTGGGCAGCGAGAGTGGAAACCAGCGACAGAGATAATCACAAGGCTGGAATTAACAATTCCCACCAAGAGCAGCTGACACTGCGGCTTACCGAGAATTCCAAAGACTGAAATGGAAGGATAGTAAACTTCTCGAATCCGCAAGATGATTGGATACACCATTTCAGTGAGAATCTGTGACCTCTGTTAATCCGAATTCACAGCTCTGGCAGGCACTCTGACCTGATACATTCAAAACGGGGCTGATTTATACAAAGGATCCGTCTCCAGAGACACGGTTATACCTCTGACTAACTTACTTAGCTACAGTTACCTGAAGAAGCACTTTAATTCAACACCATTGTCTCTGATGTAACAATTAGGCCGACTGAAAACAAATAATCAGCATTCTTTGCCATTACCTCAGCAGTGACTCATCTGGCGGAAATAATGCCGGAACTCCAGTGACAAAGGCTGAGTTTTGTCACGCGGTGCAACTTTTTTACATTTCAAGTTTTTATTGTAACAACGTTTTTACTGTAAACGGAGTTCACCGACACCGACCCAAAATTCTGCCCCTGCGGTTTCCCATTTCCAATTGTCCGTCAGTCCTTTAATATTTTCCTGACCACACACACACGCACACACATATACATCCAAACATATTCAAACGGGCATATGCAGACACGCCTGCAACATATGCATAGACACAACGACTGTGCTTTGTCACAGAATAGCCACATTTACAGAGTTCCTCCAGAATTTTGAGATATTGCAGATGCAATAGACTACTATAAGCATCTCAAATCTGACAGATGTCAAAAGTAAATTGTTTCAATATTCAAAGGAATGTGCAGACCAGCTAAATAATAATAAAAACACACGGTGCTCTGAATTGGAAGATAAATCAATGCAGGAAGGCTGGAAGTGATTGACAAGCGGCAAATACAGTATTTACTCTGTGTGTGTGTGTGTGTGTGTGTGTGAGTGTGTGTGTGAGTGTGTGTGTGTGTGTGTGTGTGTGTGTGTGTGTGTGAGTGTGTGTGTGAGTGTGTGAGTGTGTGTGTGTGTGTGTGTGTGTGTGTTTCTGCGTGTCTGTGTGTGTGTGTGTGTGTGTGTGTGGTTGTGTGTCTGCGCGCATGTGTTTCGGTGTGTGTGTGTGTGTGTGTGTGTGTGTGTGTGTGTGCGTGTGTGTGTGTGTCGGTGTGTGTGTGTGTCGGTGTGTGTGTGTGTGTGTGTGTGTGTGTGTCGGTGTGTGTGGAGGTCTGTTGTTTACTAGGAATTGCATTATATGACTCTATAACAGCTGAGGCAAATGCTTAGCTATTTTATTGAACAAGGTATATAGAATTTATGCAGAAAAGTAGGATTGGTATAAGTAGGTATTATAATTGACATAAATCTGATGGACCGATGGTCGTCTTTCCGTGCTCTACAATTCTTGGTCCATCCGAGCGAACAATCCAGCAGCCTTTAATTCGAAAGGTACCAACAATGCTTCACAATTTGTTCGTGTGAAAGGGAGGGATTTGTTTCATTAATTTACAGTTAATACATTTGTTGAACTGATTTGATTTTCCTTTGTTCTGAATGTTTCAGGGCAGCCTGACCTATAATACTATGTTCCAGGTTTCCACAGCATAGTCAGATGTTTATGCGGCAAAGGAGCGACTAGGTCCATAATGTGTGTGCCAGAATCTGTCTCCTTCAATTCAGCATTTGTTCTGTCGCCTGCTCTGCCTCGGTGCTGCTTCAAGTGCTTACAGAGATGGTCATTACATGGCAGCACCATCCCCTCAGGCCGTGTGTTTCCAGATCGGTACCTTCAGAGGGAATTATTCTTCAAATCCCCTCTACCCCTCACGCTCCTCTACTTAAAACTCTGTCCCCTTAATTATACAGATCTCTCTCTCTCTAGATAATAGGCTTTTAACGGACAGTAAAGTACCCTTCATTTCAACTGACCAATGCTTACCCGAGTCAGTCCTATTTGCCTGCCTTTGACCCATATCCCTCTGAATCAGTCCTATCCGTAACTCTCTCTATATGCCTTTCAAACTCAGTAACTGAACACCCCCCCCCCCTTACCACTTTCTCTAGTGACTCCTTCCACATCTCCATTACTATCTGTGTTGGAAATGTCCCTCACGTCACCTTTCAGTGTTTCTCCACTTATCTGAAACCTAAACCTGCTGGTTTTACTCACTTTGTGCTTGGAAAACCTGTGGCCATTCACACTCTCTTCAAGACGGAAAAATGCTCAAGCCAATGCAGGATCTACGAGAAACACAGACGCGCCCATAATCTCCTCTTCAGAGAAGCTTCCCTCTTTGAACAATGTGGCACAAGATACGTACACATTTAACACACTGAACCCAGCACAACTGATGTTTTAAAAAGGACTTGTAAGTAGGACTACTGTTCAATACCCGGCTGACAACACATGAAATCATTAGATGCCTTTTTATCTACCTGTTTCTGCACCTTCAAGGATCTCCTCACTTAAATATCAATGTTGGAAAAGCTGGAAGCAATTCAGAAGCCATGGGTAGATACATCCAAATAAGAAGTGTTTTAAAGCATGTTGATAGGGTGATTAAGAAGGCTTCCTTTTATTGTTCCAGATATTGAGCTCAAATGTCAGGAGGTTAAGTTTCGTTAATAAACCCCTAATTTGGCCACACATGTAGTGTTTGTTACAGTTTAATTCGCCCCTAAATAGAAAGGATGTTGAGGCCTTGGATAGGGCGCAGAAGAGTTGTTGCGTAGTTTATAGTACATGTGCTATAAGGAAAGCTGGCTGAACGTAGGGTACTTTCTCTGCAGCGGCAGACGGTGAGGGGAGATATGGTGGATTTTCATATTATAATGAAGGGCATAGAAAGGAGTAGTATGGGCATATCACTTTCCCATGATTGAAATATCTAACAGCGGAGAAAATGCATGCAAGTCGTTGTAATGTAGTTTCAAGAGATTGTAAAGGTAAGTTTGTTACTGAGAGAATAGTTGGATGCTTGGTGGGGCCATGCACTTTCTGGCTCGTCTCCTGGTGGGCATAATCTGCAACTTCGGTGTACCCATCTGACAAATTATCTGTTCACAGCGTCCTGGACAATCTTTGGTCAGTTGATCCCTTATTTTGTCTTATCTAGATCCCTTATTTTGTCAGTCGGGAGTGGCTTCAGATGCACTTTCCTATTGCAGAGGTATCGGGAACACATATCGATTCCCTGATCTCCCATATATTCTGGCAGTGCTTGTTACTGCCACAGCTGCTGCAATAGGGAGACGAATTCTGAAAAAAAAGCTCCGCAATTTGACTTTCCAGAGTTCATCTTTCGTTTCTCTGCCAACATTTCCAGTTCGTCTCTTTTCCGGTAGATCTTTTAGCAACCCTCTTCACTAACTACATTGCAGCAATTTTTGTGTCAACCGTGCAGTTAGCTGGCTTCTCTCGACAGCTCTTTTAAAAAGGGGAACAATATTGGCTCATCTCCAGTCCTTTGCCACATCATGTGTGATTAAATAAAGCCTCCAGTAATCTGCTGACTTGCCACATTCACTCAGTAACCTCGGATGTATCCCATCAATGTCAGGCCATTTATCCGCCTTGCTGTTCTTTGCGTGACCGGACGCTCCGATCAGCATGTTATCAACATGCCATGGAATATCAAACTATCTTTCCTGATCTTTCCATCCACCATTAATTTCTCTTTAATGAATATTGACGTTAAATATTAATTTGATGTTGTTTCCCACTTTCTCCGGCTTCAAGCCTAAGTCTAAGTATCCTCACCTGTCCTTGAGTTGTCCTACCTTCTTATCTTCTCCACGGTGCTTCATTTGTTCATTTTAATGTATGTAGAAAGTGCCTTGGCATTTTCTGCAGTTTCGCTCAGCAAAATAATTGAAGCTCTCCTACCATTATTCAGCTCTGATAATTCCCTGTTTGCATTGCATATTTTGGCATGTTTATCCCATTGTCCAATTTCGACTTCCGAAGCTATCCTGGGCCCAGCCTTCTGTGTAGTTGGATCAACACTGGACTTCTACGCGGATGGTTTGAAATCGAAGCCGGCAGGGTCCCAACTTCGGCTGCAGCAGTATCATCTCGGAAGGAAGGTCCGGCCATCAGTTTTAGTATCTTGCCACGAAAATCCCTCTGTATGAATACATTATCCGGAGGATCGCCATTGGTCGATGTCGACTGTATTCCATATTTCTTTATGGTTCTTTTTTTCTATTGGACTGCATTTGCAATATATCTCTGAACATGCAATGATCTCGGACCTTGTATCCTTCAGTTAGCCATTCAATTAAACAATTTCAATTCTGAGCCATGTGTTTTTTTAACTAATTCCTATAGTGTGTTTACGCAACCACAGGTGCTCTTGGACTCCACTTTCTCCAGAACCTTACCAACACAATCATACTTAGCTTGCAACAGGCAGAAAACTCTGCAGGAATTCAGCAGGAAAAGAGTGAACATTCCACTTCTCGGAACTGAGATCTTTCATCATGACTGAGAAAAAAGATGAGAAGTCAGATAAAGACGATGGGAGGGGGAGGTGATGCAGAAGTACAGGGTGGTAGCTGAAAATTAGTTTACATCTGTTTGTAAAGCTCCCCCACCCCACACAAGATTGAAACCTTATTTGGGGATGCATTATCAAATATCCTCTCCCCATGAATTGCATCAACGCGAGGTATAAGCCACAATACAAGCTTCCTTAAATGTTACTGATGTATTTGCCTCTGCCACCATCCTTGACATCGAATACCACACTTCCCCTGTGTTTAAACGAGAACCAAAGGTAGACCCTATACTGCCCGACAACGACCTTGAGAATCACCGGGAAAAGGATTCTGTCTGTCCACTCGACGTAGGCATCCTGTATCTCTCTTTGAATTCAGCTCCCATCACGCTTCTCTCCAAAGAGAAAGGCCTGATCCTACTCAACCTATCCTCACCAGACATGCTGTCGTAACTTCAAAGTTGGAAGTAAATTTATTGTCCAAGTACATTCGTCTCCCCATTTACTCTCCTGAAATACACTTTCTTGCCGGCATACGCAGTACATATAAAGAAGCATAATTGTATCAAGGAAGAACTGCACAAAGGGAAGACGAACAAGCTGCAAATTTCAAAAAAAGTATCAAAGACATCAAATAGTGCAAATATATGAAAGAAGAGTTTTGGATTCATTGAATGTGAGTTCATGGTTCGGATCAGTGAAATTATCACCTTTGGTTCAACAGCCGATAATTTAGGAGTCATTGCTGTTCCTGAAGTTTGTGCTAAGGGAGCTGAGACTCCTGTAACTCCTTCAGGAAGCGAACGTCAGTTGGATGATGGGGTGATGATGATCATCATCTTTGATGTTAAACACCGTTTCCCTTTGACAGCTTTCCTGCTTGATATGCTCAGTGGTGGGGAAGGCTTTACCTGTGATGGACTGGCTCCATTCCATTAGATATTCCATTCAATGACAATAGGGCTTTCACAGCAGACCATGATGTAACCAGTTAGTATATTCCATGCTGTACATCTTCATAAGTGCGTCAGAGATTTTAGATGACGTGCTATCTCTTCAAAAACATACGTCGTAGAAGCTGTAAGTGCTGGAAAGTCTCTCCAGGATACCAGCAAATTTTGCTCCTCTAAGCATCTGCACTTGGAAAATCCAAGACAATACAGGAGGAATTGCAGTCACACTCTACCCTGTTCCTTTTAGTCATCTCCCTAACCTACCTTCAGGTTAGTTCCTCTTTCTGCTGCTGGCATTTCAACACCTTTGGACCTTGAAGCACACAGCATCTCAAAGTTCTCTTTTATCAATGCTCTGTCACAGCCTGAAAGATTCCCGGTGGGAGGGAGGTGATGGATAGTATCCGTGAACTGCAGTCCAGTGTTAGGCTTTTACATTTCTCTGTCCTTTAAAACTAGGGTTGTAATAGTGATTAAGAGAGCAGTTCGGGTTTGGCTGTGTACAGGCTTCTGTGGTCACTGCAAAGTGCTGAGAAATTTATAGGTCTGTGTCCTGCTAATGAAGGTCTAGATATTGTACTCCATTATCCCTGTAATCAACTGCCGACTGAACTTGTACGATCACATATGCAGGCATGTTTATAGCAGAGATACCCATTCCCTTTCTTCATCATGCTGAGTTGTAGCAATTTCTATCCATTCGTTACTGTGTTTAATTTCCACCTATCTTCCTCCATGTTGTGCAGTGCGGAAGCTACGCTGGTCTGTGTCCACAAAGTCCAGAACTGTGCTTTTTTATCAGGTCGCTGTTCCTCCAGGTTAGAAGTGTCTGGTGCACTTGTGTCTGTGTTTGTGTGTGCATGTGTGTGTCGGTCGGTATCTTCACGGTGCAATGTCAGGTTGTTAATGGCTGGTGCTGGAAATCTCTGACTCCATTTCTTGGAGCTCGGTTAAGTCAGCTCTGTGGACTTGTCATAGAGAACAGAACAGACTGAGGTATGCATTATTGTTAAATTTCTGCTCATTGTAGCAATTTCCAAGGTCTGTGATCAGCCAATACAAAGCTAGTTAATTATTGGTGTCTGATAAGAATTGTATTGACTCTTATTATACACCAATTATAAGAATCCCTGACCGTCCATATCGATCATATAAGACCATAAGAGATAGGAGCAGGCCTTGTCCATTCACCCAACGATTTCGCTCAGCCATCAGATCATGGCTGAATCCTAATCTGCCTCCTTCCAATCACCTGTCATTTTTCTATAAACTTTGATGCCCTGCCTATTCAGGAAACTGTCAGCTTTCGCTTTAACTATACCCAGGGACTTCGCCTCTACAGCTGTCTGTGGCAGAATCTTCCAGAATTTCCCTACCCTCTGGCTGAAAGCAAATCCTCCTCATGTCCTTTTTAAGGGTTCGCCACTCCATTTTGAGGCTGCGCCCTCTAGTTCTGGACACCCCAAGCACTTGAAACATCCAATCGGCATTCAGCTTATTCCGGGTCTGTGCTGGTCTTTGCATGTCCAGCTTTGTAAAGAAGTGTCTTTTTGGAACATTCTGCGAACTGTTGCAAAGATCTGTGCGAGCTGGTGCGAGCTGTCATCAAGGTCTGTACCCTTGCGGCATGTTGGTGGTTGTAGTAAAGATTTCCGTCTTCATATTACGGTGGCCGTTGTTGTAAGTATCGTTATCCTTACAATACGGTGCCGTTGTTTTAAAGATGTGTGCCTTGCAGATTGGGCCAGCTGCTGGAAAGGTCTATTTCCTTACAGTGTGGTGCCGACTATTACAGATATGTCTGTCCTTAGTCTCGTGCCTGCTGTTGTGTCGGCAGTAAGATGCGTCGTGTTGTAATTGCTTGTGCCACTACAATATCAGTCTACTGATGTTTGTTAGTCAGAGTTACAGCGCAAAACACAGATTGTTCAGATCTGGGTTATCAGTATATCGTTTTGCTGAATTACATTTCTTGTATTATAGTCTTGTACCTGTCTGTGACTTCAATGGTCAGTGCTGTGCTCTAGCAGTTCTGAGTGCTTGAAATACAATGTAAGTGTCTTTACAGAAGTCTGTTCTTTTTACACAAATTGGTCTTGTAGGCGCAGGTAGATTAGCAGTCTCCTGGAGACTAGAGAAAAAGTTTGCTATCATTCCCCGTTTCCCACTCTCTTCACACAGCTCGGCAGGTTATTTCTTCGAAACGGCCTGTCCAGTTCATCTTTGAGCTGTCTGACTGAGAACAACAGTTATTGTAGAAATAACAATAACGGAACATGCTCCTTGATCCTTTGCACAATGTGCCTCAAATCTCTGACCAATAAACAATGAACAGCACAGCAGAGGAACAGTACCCTCTGCTCCCTCTGTGTGCATATTACGCTGGCAATTTAAACTGCAGATTTGCCGGTATGTGGCCTGTGTCCTCAATGGAATGAATCCCTCAAGGATTTCCACATCTTAAAGTTCAACACTACCTCTTCTTTTGTATAAGCATGTCTGAGAATATCACCATGGCCCTTTCCCGATCTCGTTTTCCTCCATGTCATTTTCCTTATTGAACACCAACGAATGCAACGAGTTAATTTTGGATCTCGCTTGTTAACTCGGGCTCCAGTCATAAACTCCGTTCTTTGTTCAAGTGGCCCTGTGCTGTCCCCAGTATGCTGATGTTTCCAGTGCATGCATTCAATGCGTTGGGACTCTCATTAATTCTTCTCACTGAGGATATTTCCTTTTCACTGTTCACTCTCCTGATTCACAGTGTGACTTGTTTCTATATTCATCTATGTTCCTCCAAATCCTGTCCAATTTCAACTTTCTAAAACTTACATATGGCTCCTCTTATTTGTGTAACTAAATGCAATATTTCTCATCATGCTAAGATCCTGAATCTCCGAATCTGTAGTGGTGATAATTCACCCACTACGTTTATTCTATTGTTCATGCAACAGCCCATAAACTGCTGCCATATCGGTTGCTCTTTCTTACAGACTTTTCTGGGTGTGGCCACTAATATAATCTTATAACAGCGAATTTACCTTTCTTATTCTTGAACTCCACGCACATAGGCTTATTGGTTGTACCTCTGGGATGACAATGCCCCTCTGACTTTCTGCCTGGACAGCGGGCAGCTCCCCAATCCATTTCTCAACACCCGAGGCTGTCTGAGAATTTAAGTGATGGAATGTTTAGCTACATGCCATGCATGTATCACTGTGGCACGTACTGATCCTAGTTCTAAGTATATCCTCCCACTAGACTGTCTGAATTATCTGTATGCTAAAATGTTCAGCCGCTGACCCTGTCCTACTTCATACCGGTTCTCTGTTTTTATCGCATTACTGCTTCATGTAATAATCCTGTGTCTATGTACGTCTGTTTTAACTGTTATACACCCTGCACTGAAATAAACTCACTTCTGTCCCTCGGTGTGACCGGGCTCATAGACGTGCCACCACTGCGACTTCCTTTAGGCATTCATTCACGTTCTGCCCGATGCAACTTGATGCTGACTTGCCGCTCTGGTTCCTCCTGTACTTCAGACATGTCACAGGCTAAGCTTCCCACAGCACAGCTCCGGCAAACATTCCTGTGAGTCTATTGTGTCCCCTTCAGTATAGACTTCACCCATCCTCCTCACAGAAGTCCCGTCTATCCTGGTAGAGGGGACAATTATAGACAATAGACAATAGGTGCAGAAGTAGACCATTCGGCCCCTCGAGTCTGCACCGCCATTTTGAGATCATGGCTGATCATTCACTATCAATACCCAGTCACTGCCTTGTCCCCATATCCCTTGATTCCTCTATCCATCAGATATCTATCCAGCTCCTTCTTGTAAGCATCCAGAGAATTGGCCTCCACGGTCTTCCGAGGCAGTGCATTCCACACCTCCACAACTCTCTGGGAGAAGAAGCTCTTCCACAACTCTGTTTTAAATAACTGACCTCTTATTCTCAATCCATGCCCTCTGGTACTGGACTCTCCCAACATCTGGAACATAATTCCTGCCTCAATCCTATCAAATCCTTTAATTATCTTAAACGTTTCAATCAGATCCCCTCTCAATCTCCTCAATTCCAGCGTGTACAAGCCCAATCTCTCCAATCTCTCTGCGTAAGACAGCCCTGCCATCCCAGGAATCAACCTAGTGAATCTACGCTGCACTTCCTCAACTGCCAGAATGTCCTTCCTTAAACCTGGAGACCAAAATTGTACACAATATTCCAGGTGTGGTCTCACCAGGGCCCTGTACAAATGCAAAAGGACATCCTTGCTCTAGTACTCAATTCCCCTTGTAACAAAGGCCAACATTTCATTTGCCCTCTTCATTGCCTGTTGCACTTGCTCATTCACCTTCATTGACTGGTGAACTAGGACTCCTAGTTCTATTTGCATTTCTCCCTTACCTAACTCTACAGCGTTCAGACAATACTCTGCCCTCTTGTTCCTGCTTCCAACGTGGATAACTTCACATTTATTCACATTGAATGACATCTGCCAAGTATCTGCCCACTCACCCAGCCTATCCAAGTCTCCCTGTATTCTCCTAAAGCCCTCTTCGCATGTCACGCTGCCACCCAGTTTAGTGTCGTCAGCAAACTTGCTGATATAGTTTTCAATGCCCTCATCTAAATCATTGACATAAATCGTAAAGAGCTGTGGTCCCACTTCAGAGCCTTGTGGTACCCCACTAGTCACCTCCACCAGTCCGAGAAACACCCATTCACTGCTACCCTTTGCTTTCCATCTGTCAACCAGTTTTCCATCCATGTATAAACCCTGCCCCCAATGCCATGAGCTCTGATTTTACTCACCAATCTCCTATATGGCACCTGATCGAATGCCTTCTGAAAATCTAGGTACACAATATCCACTGGCTGACCCTCATCTAACATCCTTGCTACACCCTCAAAAAACTCCAACAGATTAGTCAAGCATGATTTGCCCTTGGTAAATCCATGCTGGCTCGGCCTAATCCTATTTCTGCCATCAAGATGTGCCACTATTTCGTCCTTAATAATGGATTCAAGAAACTTCCCCACGACTGACGTTAGGCTAACAGGGCGATAGTTCTCCGTTTTCTCCTTCCCTCCCTTCTTGAAAAGTGGGATAACATTAGCCACTCTCCAATCTTCAAGAACTGATCCTGAACCTAAGGAACATTGGAAAATGATTACTAATGCATCCGCAATTTCCTGAGCCACCTCTTTTAGAACCCTCGGATGCAGACCATCTGGACCCGGGGATTTATTAGCCTTCAGTCCTACCAGTCTACTCATCGCAGTTTCTTTCCTAATGTCAATCTGTCTCAATTCCTCTGATATCCTATTACCCTGGCCCACCCATACATCTGGGAGATTGGTTGTGTCCTCCCTGGTGAAGACAGATCTAAAGTACACATTAAATTCTGTTGCCATTTCCCTGTTTCCCATAACAATTTCTCCCAATTCATTCTTCAAGTGGCCAACATTGTTCTTAACTATCTTCTTTCTCTTCACATAGCTAAAAAAGCTTTTGCTATCCCCCTTTATATTCCTGGCTAGACTGAGCTCATACCTGATTTTTTCTCTCTGTATTGCTTTTTTAGTTAAGATCTGCTGTTCCTTAAAACTTTCCCAATCATCTGTATTCCCATTCATCTTAGCCCTGTCATACTTGTTTTTCTTTAATGCTATACAATCTCTGACTTCCTTTGTCAACCACTGTGGCCCCTTCCCCCTCTTTGAATCCTTCCTTCTCATTGGAATGAACTGCTTTTGCATCTGTTGTATTAACCCCAAGAATATCTGCCACTGCTGATCCACTGTCTTTCCTGCCAGGGCATCCGCCCATTTAACTTTGGCCAGCTCTTCCCTCATGGCTCCGTAGTCTCCTTTATTTAATTGCAACACTGACACCTCTGATCTGCCCTTACCCCTCTCAAATTGTAGATAAAAACTTATCATGTTATGATCACTATTTCCTAATGGCTCCTTTACTTCAAGATCACTTATCAATTCCTGTTCATTACACATCACCAAGTCCAAAATAGCCTCGTTCCTGGTTGGCTCAAGCACAAGCTGTTCCAAAAATACATCCCTTAGACACTCCACAAACTCCCTATCCTGGGGTTCAGCACCTACCCGATTCTCCTAGTTCACCTGCATGTTGAAATCTCCCAGCATTACCTGTATAGTTGACAGCGAGGAAGAGTACCGGAGCATGGTATCGTAAACGGGATCTGGACCAGATGGAACAATGGGCTGACAAAACGCGATTCGGATTTTATATAGACAAGTGTTAGATGTTGCACTTTGGGAGGACCAGCCAGCGGTGGTCTGATACAATGAGAAATGGAGCACTGAGGAGTACGGTAGAACAAACGAATCTGGAAATTCAGGTCCATAATTCAATGAATGTTGTGGCTCAGTTAGACAGGGTCGTGAAAACAGCTTTTCGCATTTTGGCTTTCATAGAGCAAAGTACTGAGTACAGGAGTTGGGATGTTATGTTGATGCTATTTACGACTTTATTGAGGCCTAATCTGGAAAATAAAATTGTGTACGGTTTTGCTCAATTACCGGGACTGGACGATTTGAATTAGAAGGGCAGATTACATATGTTGGCACTTTATTCCCGAGCGGGTAGAAGACTGACGGGAGATTTGATAGAGGTATACAACATCATGAGGCGTATAGAGAGTGTAAATGCAAGCGGGCTTTCTCCACTGATGTTGGGCGAGAAAACAACTGGAGATCATGGGTGAAGGGTGAAAGGTGAAATGTTTAAGGGAATCATGAGGGGAAACTTCTTCAGCCAGAGGGTGGTCAGAGTGTAGACAGTGCTGCCAACGCAAGTGGTTATTAAGATTCCGATTTCAAAGTTTTAGAGGTCATTGGATAAGTTCATGGATTAGAGGGACATGGATGGCCACGGTCCGCGTGCAGGTCGATGGGTGTTGGCAGTGTAAATAATTCTTCACAGCCCTGACGTTCTGGAGACCCTGTTTCTGTGCAGTGGTTCCCTAAACCTGACTGACTGCATGTCCGGGTTAGAACTTTAGTGTTTTCCAGCACCGACCAATCTAGAAAGTCCTTGATACTGTTCGATCCCTCTGTCCTTGCACACACTGAAGCATGGAGACTTGAGTAAAATTACCAGGTAGTAAATGGATGGTTACAGCATGAGGAGATGGAAGTGCAGATGTGAGATGATAAAGGGAGTATCACCCTACAGGAATTTACCTTCACTCCTTCAGTAAAGACAGTAGTTCCGGGCTGGAGGTGGGTGTGTTAGTGGTCCGTGTACAGTGAACAAATCAGTTGCTTCGGCTGTGGTAATGGGGATCATTCGTCCCGATACTATACTATACACCAAAGAGGTCATTTCATCCGAATCCTATCCTTAAAGAAATTGGAGGTGGGAAATCTTGGCAATCGTTGGGTGCTTGGAGTTGTGGAGACGTCATATTACAATTGTGTCGAATATTAATTGAATACAATACATTGCTTTCTGCGTCTGTTTGTCTTGAAGTCGAAAGGCTTTATTAAATGTTGTACGGTTGCAATTACAGATGTTTGTTAACTATTCAACAAACAAGGGTATGCCATTTTCTGCAATGTTTTACAAATATGAAGGCATTGCGGATTTAAATTATAGCATACGATTTGGACATAAGTGAGTGCAATTGAGAGAGAAAGCGAAAGACTGCTGCCATAAGTGGTTTTATGTGAGTCGTGTGTTCTTTAGTTTGTGTTGGGGGATGATTGAATTCATCTACTTTTTCACCATACATGTGGCAAAAAAATTGCGCACCTTGCGGGAAGTGATTTCCAGGACCTGATGCGAAATTCGAAGGCTGCGTATCTTTCCGGAATTCTGTGAAGTGCTAGTGTTTGTGAGCCTCAGCCCTCCATCTCTCACTCTCCTAAATTCTTTAGAATACGTGCTGAGGCCTTTTGCTTTGGAAGTTGTTTATTCTCTATTCTCCAATTGCCTGCGATGGTTTTGAAGGAAGACAAGTGTGAGCCGGATATTCGCTTTGCTCTCGCCGCGTTTTCAGTTTGTGTCGTTTCGTATGCTTCATTTATTATTTATTTCAGAGGGAGACACGGATTTCATACCGGCCATGTGGATTCAGGGTTAAATAGATCGAAATATGAGCGCATCTACACCTGATATGATAAAACCACGATTCAAAAGTAAACTAGTATTGGGATAAACTGGTGTGTACTTGAATTGGGAATTTGGAATTGGCATTTTGGAAGGATGGTGATTTTAATGAGCAGCAAAAGCTGCTGCTGAACACTTTGAAATGCTGGTTTTAAGTTGCAGGGACCCATTGGAAAAGATTGCTTTGCGTTCATTGTAGCATCCGCCCTATAATTTGTAAATGGCAGGTCAGTTTAAATAACGTGGCTGAGCAGTCAACAGGTGCTGCTGCGTGATCAGATTAAATCGGTTATTTCCCTCAGCCCTGTTTCTCTGAAATGCAGAGTCCAAATATGGTAGTAAAGTGTGCGGAAATTTCGATCCTTGGTGCGGAAAACGGCTGCCCGCTGTCTTCCATCCAGAATTCACTCTATCTACTACATCATCTGTCTTCTGTTAAGAAGACAATTCTGAATCAACGCAGCCCGGTTTCCCTCGATCCCATCCCTCCTGACTTTCTGAATGAGTCTATTATGGAGAACTGATGAAACACCGGACCAAAATTAATGCACCCACATCGACTGTTCTGATGCTTCTGTTTGTTTTTCACTGATACAAATAATTAAATCTAGATAATAAAGTACAGCATGCCCCTCAAAAACCCTTGTTGAATCTCCTTAACCAGATTACGTTTCTCCAAACGCTCATAAATTCAGTCTACAATAGTCTTCTCCAATAGTGTACCTATTACTGATGGAAGACTCCCTGGTCTATAATTCAAAGGAGTATCCCTATTATCTTTCGTCAACCAAGGAATAACATTTGCCTCCCTCCAGTCTTCTAGTTGCATTTCCGTAGCCAGTGAAGACCCAAATATCCTTTATCAAAGCTCAGTAGTCTCTTCTCTCGCTCTCCGAAATCACCTGGACAATATCTCTTCCGGTCTCGGGGAATCATCTATTACCTGGACTATATCCTATATCCCTTTCGGCACCGGGGAATCATCAATCATAATGTTTTCCAAGTTTCCAGTGCATCCTCTTTCTCAGCGTCGGCATGTTCTAGCACATCTGCCTTTTAACGCTGTGTTCACATTGATCAATGTATTTAGTGAGCAGCTTCACCGCCTCCTTGGACTCCAGACACAAGTTTTCCTCTTTTACCTCTGATCTGCCCACACTCTCTCCAGTCACCTCCTGTTTTTCAGTGCAATTCGCAACGCACTTCCAAAATCCCCTTTTAAGTCTTCTGAGCCCATTGTTAAATTCCTTCCTGTCCCTACTTGAGCCTTTCTTCCTAAATCCTAAGTATCTTTCTTTCTTCCTCTTGACTCGTTCCAATTTTCTTGTCACTCAGGGTTACTTTACGCCATCATTCTTTCCCGGCCTGACTGAGACAAGCCTATACTGAAACCCATGTCAGTGTTCCCTAACCAATCTCCACATACCTGTTGCATGTTCCCTGAGTACATCACTTCCCAATGTAAGTTCCCAAGTTCTTGCCAGGTAGCACCACACATCGCAGACCCCCAAATTAAACACACTCCATGCTCCCTGGTTCTGACATTTTGCAAGGTAAATGTCGGAAGGTCTGCCCTGTCGTTCTGGAACGCTGACCCGCGGAGAGATCCGTTCCGTTTTCAGATATTAGATCCGATATGGACTGTTCACCCGTCTGCCTTTCTTCATATAGTGACATGAATCCTTCCTGGACACAACTGAGAAATTCTGCCAGACCTAAACCTGTTACCCTGGGGAAGTGCCAAGTAATATTGTGGAACTTTTAGTTTTCCGTTCCAATAACATTGCACATGTCCAGGTTCCGCTTCCCGATCGGTTGCCACTGTTACCATTGCAGGATTTTTGTTAAACTGGTGGGCGGCTGTGCAGAACACACCAAATCGGGTGTTCGCGCCCTTCATGTTTCTGTGTTAATCTCGCCATCTATTAACAAACGAACGCTTCACGTTGACCTCCCTTTCTGTAGCTGCGATACTGCCCCTGGTTTCCCATCGCAATCCCTTCACACCCCGTTACCCGGCGCTGTCCATTTTGGAACATCTGAAATGCGGAAAGCCCGGAAGCCAACCCTGCCCTTGTGACAGTTAAGTGTCTGGCATAGTTTGAAACATACTTTAACCAAAATGACAATCTCACCAGCAGCATTGAACGTTTGTATTGTTACCAACCTGAACTGTATAAAGTCAGCAATCTTCCGCCAATTCTGCAATTTCCGGTTGACCAGACATATGATTTATGAACTCTTGACATATTTGCCTAACCTGTTCATTGTAAAACGGCTTTATTTGAAAACTCCGCTGAATTGCCATTGGAGGCGGGCGTTATCTACACAGATGGTCATTTAATGTAAACACATACTTCATTCCATTCCTCAGCTCTTCTCTGAATTTCCTCTGTGTCAGTGTATAGATACAAGTATTGGTACACACGCTGAGCATTTGCAACATGAACCAAAATTGCTGTAGGATGTACACCGGGGAACTCAAATATCTGTCCTGGTAAAACTTGTCCTGGCAAGTTTTGCGCTTGCCATTTCAGGGAATGGGCTGCACAGGGCATCCAAAATAATATGAAATTAGCTGATATAGAAAACAGGAAAATCATCGATTTTCTGCGTTTTTCCACCTCGACATCTTTCTGATTGTCGCCGCTGTGCCGAAGTCTTCTGCGGACTCTATTTTCCACAACGATATGTCTTACGGTTAACCCGTTAAACACCAGGATTAAGCCGATTGGTAGTAATGGTGTTAAGATACTCTCAAGTAATTCGTAGCCTCTCCACACGGGTGAAGTGGCGTATTCATATGTGCCGGTGCACCGCCACGGTGTATTGTCAATGATGACGTAAGGTTCTAGGGCAAAGAAAATATAACGGGACACTTTTCCCGCAGCTCACTATAACCATGGTCAGGATAACCACCGTTGCTGTTCGCTCGGTGCAGTATCGCTCCCGCAGCTTTCGGCAACATATTGCGATGAAACGAACGAAGGTAAAACTAACCGTGAACCAAACAGAAAAGTCCGTCACTATAATCCCAAATACCAAAGTGAGAGCGCATACAGGAGTGATAAGCAGGGATTTAGAATAAATGTAGATACTGTTGGTCTGATCCACTAAAGCAGAAACGATAACCACCATCAGATCCACTGCTGCCATTCCAACCAGGTAACGGGTGATGCATTTGGAGAGTCCGCATTTTCCCCGAGAAAGGATCACGATCGCCGTTAAGTTAACTGCAAGAAATTTGGAAACAAAATAGAAATATTGTCAGCTCCGAGAATGCCCCCATTCTACCGATGCTATGGAGGGTATGGTCCGTTTGGAAGTGGAAAGCGGGAATCCAGTGTGTGAGGTCTCGGTCGCTGCACTCCGGCTGGAGGACAATGGCGGATGTGAGTGTCAGTGGATTGGCGACCTTCCCACAGTTTAGAGCGAGGCATCCGAGTTCCACGACTCATGTACCGGTGAGCAGTCGATCGCTCCTGTAAACAACACCGTTTCCATTATTAGAGCCGAAATAGCTGAAGCGACTGGTTGTAGCGGTGACAAAGTGGAGTCAAGTAGATATAAGGCACGAGTTCTCATTTACTGAGTTACAGAAGAGCAGACCTACATGTCGAAAATAGACTCGTCCGTCATTTAAATAAGCTCCCACGTTGTTATAAGATCGAAGTGTCTGCACTGATAGAGACACCAACCTAGAAAAGCAGAGACCAGCGTCACTTCAGAAAGCCTAGCGAGGTGAATTTATGAAACAACGACAATATCGACACTAACTTAATTAACAAAAGAAGAAAACACTGCGATCAAAGTATGCAAAATGGAAATAAAACCTCTAGGTGCCTAAATTCCTCATTCCGGAAACACGATTTAGCCGACGGTAGCATTTGTGCTCAGTAACAGTGCGGATACCGCAGCAGAGTAACGACGGCACCAAACATAAAGTAACCAGCTCCGGCATCTTACCGGGGACACCAACCGCTACAAGTGTGGGATAGAAAATGGCCGCGATGTAGTAAATCGCCGGATATCCCATATTCCATCAGATGCAGCGTTCAGTTGTACGGAACGTTTCAGCTGCTCAGATGGACTGGGGATCGGTTTAGCAGACTTTCATTGAGGAGAGAACAATTCCACTGAGGCAATTAGTGTGGCTATCACGTCAGGGACATTAGTGACAACCAAATGCACAAACACTTACGTTAAACTATTTTTACTTATTCTGTCCCCATGTCATTAATTTGACAGCTCACGGGATATTGCAACATATTTACTTTAAACAAAAGATGATGTGAATTTTCCATGTTATTTTCCATCTTACCTGGCTTCAGCTATTTAAATAGGATATATGTTTTTTTTTTATATCTGAGTTGCTTTTAAAGTAGGCATTCATCTTGAGGACGATTTATTTTGTAACATTTGACGGAACACATTCATTTCTGAAACTGAGGGAAGGAGTTTGCTCTGGCGGGTGAAATGGAGAACACTTCTTTATTAAATGGGAATATCCATTCATTCTTTTCTTTCGATCGTTCCAGTCATTGCAGGCGGTTTGAGTGATGGAAATCACAGTGCAGCTGACATGTGTTACAATGAAATACACTGCACACATTCCTCCAAACACTTTAAAAGATCCACAGCGATATTTCAGTGAACTGTGGTCAAAAAGGGATCGTGTCTTTGGGAAATTAGCGAGGGTTGCAGACAGTTTGAAGAACAATGTTTTCCAGCGAACACCTGGACCGTTTGGCACGAACCTGGCCTCTGCCAGTGAATAACCTGACCCCCTCATACCCGCGACGCGCGATGCAGTCTGTTTAACTTTTAAGATATTTTCAAATATCTCTTTCAAATATCTTTGGTCACCGAATTATAGGAAAGATATCAATAAATTAGAGAGAGTGCAGAGATGATTTATTAGGATGTTACCTGGGTTTCAGCACTTAAGTTACAGAGTAAGGTTGAACAAGTTAGGTCTATATACATTGGAGAGCAGAAGGTTGAGGGGGGATTTGATCGAGGTATTTAAAATTTTGAGAGGGATAGATAGAGTTGACGTGAATAGGCTGTTTCCATTGAGAGTTTCCAAACGAGAAGACATGATTTGAGAGTTAGGGGGCAGAAGTTTAAGGGAAACACGAGGGGGTATTTCTTTACTCAGAGAGCGATAGCTGTGTGGAATGAGCTTCCTGTAGAAGTAGTAGAGGCCAGTTAATTTGTGTCATTTAAGGTTAAACTGGATAGGTATATGGACAGGAAAGGAGTGGAGGGTTATGGGCTGAGTGCGGGTAGGTGGGACTAGGTGAGATTTAGAGTTCGGGACGGACTAGGAGGGCCGAGATGGCCTGTTTCCGTGCTGTGATTGTTATATGGTTAAATCTGCCACAATTCGACCACTATTTATCCATCCATTCGCTCTTTGAACAAAAGTAGCAAATGAAATCTCTGAACTCTTCGCAGGTTTCCAAGCTGTTCTATTATTTGCCCCGAAGTTGTATTTTTTTTCTTCTGATTTACTTTCAGGTATATTGCCTTTCAAGAGTCACTATAAGTATGTGCACAACAGCGGATGTGTTTAAGCTCACCTTTCAATCGTACTTGTTCCTGCTCCTACAGTGCACCATTCCGTGCTTATTGTGGTTCTCGTAGCAATGAACGGACCTCAGCTTATGGGAGAAAGACTCATCACTGTTTCCATTGTGGAACTCGTAGAAATGTGCGGCCACGGATTGACTCGAGAAAGTATAATCTCTGCTTTCAAATTCATCTTTCCAACGTGAATCACTCCGTAATATTCTGGGTTGAACTCCATCGGTAACTTCTGAGCACTGCTCTGCGTCCTGTTGCAATCTGTGACAACTTTCGATGCTATCCATAATTCCACCAACTTCCACATCATTGAAAATACAATAAACCACCCTTCCACTTCCTTATTCACGTCATCTTTAACGCACAAAAATCCTGGGGTCTCAGAAAAGGTCTCTGCAGGACACCACTGGCACCAGCATCCAGGGAGTAAACGCTCCACCCACAACTATCCTCTGCCTTCTTGGGCGTCAGTCCTGAATCTTGCAAGCTTTCCCAGGATACCAAGCCTTCTGAAAGGTCCTTCGATAGTTAACCATAAGTATAACCGTCACATCCTCAAAAAATTGAACCAGGCTCGTGAAACATGATCTTCCCCTCACAAGCCCTACTGACTCTCCAAAATCAATTACCGCTTCTGCAAATTCTCATAAATCCTGTTTCTATGAATGTTCTCCAATAATTTGCCCGTCACTGAAGTAGGACTCATCGCTTTCCGCAGTCACCCAGGGTTCCCCCCGAGCACTCAAGAGGACTTATCTATCCTAATTTTGTATATTTTTTTCAAACGTTCCAGTACATTATCTCTCTTAACCTCGATATGTTGTCGCAGGACGGCCTGTTTAACGCTCTCCTCACAAGTGTCCCGCTGAGTGGTGAATACTGAGCTAAATGCTTCTTTCAGGACCTGCCCTTCTTCCCCTGACTTCAGGGGCTTGTTTCATCTTCTGTCCCCCACCCGTCCTACATTCACTCTAGTCATCTTTATCTTCACATACATCCAGAATGACTTGGGGTTTTCCTTAAAGCCACTGCAGACCTTCTGTAGACGTTTCTAGTTATCATAATTCCATTCTTCAGTTTGTCCCCGGCTACTTTATAAATCTACAGTCATGTCTGAACCTTGCTTTCTAATCCTGAGGTCAGCTTCCTAAAGCTTCTTTCTTCCTCTTGACCAGATGTTTCGCATCTCTTGTCAACCATGGTTCCTTCACCCTACAGTCCTTTCCCTGTCTGAATGGACAAACCTGTCCAGCATCTCATGTAAGTGCAGCGTAAAATACCTTCACGTTTCCGTTGTTTATTTCCCAGGACATATACTTTCCTGATTTATACTTTGATGTTCCAGCTTAATTTAATCGTAATTCCACTTACACTGTTAATAAATTTGGGAATTGACACAGAGCTGTGGGCAGAGAGTGGGGCAATGTGATGGGCATGGAGAATGACACGAAGTTGCGGGGACACAGCGGGGCATTGAGATTACTTGGACACTGACATGGGTCTGTCTGATTAGCGTATGTAACCCTTTTACCAAAGGAGGGTGCTGGACCCTTATAATTTGCCTGCCGACACGACCGATCCACAGACGGTGCATTAGCCACTGTTCAACGTACCGTCCTTCCACATCTGGAGAAGAAGAATGCTTATGTGGGAATACTATTCATGGACTACTTTTCAATATTCAACACCGTAATTCCCTCCAGGCTCGACAGGAAGATCAGGGATCACGTCCTTGACCCTGCCTCTCAGATCACCAGCAGGTTATAAGAATGGGCGCCCTCACCTCCCCCCCTCTGACGTTCATCATAGGAGTCCCTCAGGGCCATGTACTGAGTCCCCTCTCTTACTCCCTGTATACCCATGACTGTATCGCCACCCGCAGCTACAATCAATTTCCAATCAATCTCTAATCAAAATTCAATTTGCCGACGATATTATATTGATTGGACTCATCTCGAAAAATAAGGGAGTGAAGAAGTGAATGTGAAGGGAAGAAGTTATCCCTCTGACACAGTGTCGTCAAGTAAACAACCTCTCCCTCAATGTCGTAAAATCAAAGGAGCTGGTTGTTGATGGAGACGGGATAACGCCTACTGACATCGACGGAACTGGAGTTGAGAGGGCGAACAGCTTTTTCTTGCTGATCTGTTTCATATTCTACCAGCTCTATTGCAGCTTTCATAATTTTGCTCTCCACCTATCCTGTCTAAATTAAATGCTTATATCTTCAGAATATAGTTCCACAATTTAATTATTTCTTCTACCTTTGATGATGAAGGAACGATCGTCTGTCTATGCAGGGTTTGTCCACCTATAATGATGATTATATTTTACTTGTTTCTTAGCTCGAGCTGGTATAACTTGAAGTGCAGCGGTCGCGAAGCACAGTCGTGTCTCACTCTGCTGGGAAATTGTGTGCTCAAATCGCTGGGATGTCTTCTATGGACGGTTCACATGATCTTCCATAGTGACCATTTCTTCATGTTTCTGGATTGTGCTCTCATTTAAGTTTAGTTGTGTGTATTTTGTATTAGTGTTACAGATGTCGGTATGCAGTGCTCAATTCTGGTTTAGTTAAGAAAAACATATTCTGTGGAGGTTTTTTAATTAACACCCCTCCCCATCTCCCGGTTTCACCGATGAATTACCTCCTTGTTATTTTTCCTCCCCTGCCCACGACACTTCATACTCTGACTTATCATCTTTTTCTTTCCAAAAAAAAGCCAATAGTTCAAGAGTATCGTGGACAGAAGTGAGAATAGAGGCCATTACTAATGAGAAAATGTGCATTGGAAGCTGGAAAGCCTGGAGGTAGATAAGACTCCTGGACCAGATGATGTACACCCCGGGGTACAGAAAGAAGCAGTTGAAGAGTTTATGTAGGCTTTAGAGTCATGGAACATTACAACGCAGGAAAAAGCCATTCGGCCACTCGAGTCATTGCCAAGCAATTAATCTGCCTAGATCCAGCATCATCTAATGGGACCATAGTCATCCATTCCCTCCCATCCATATACCCATCCGACTTCCCTGAAATGTTAAAAATCGACCCTGCCACTTGCTCTGGCGGCGCATTCCACATTCTCACTGCCTCTGAGTAAAGACGTTCCCCCGCATGTTTCCCTTAAAGAATGAGTAATGATCTTTCAAGAGTGTCTCGATTTTGGAATGTTTCTGCCGAACTAGGAATTTTCAAATGTCACCCGACTCTTTAAGAAGGTCAGGAGGCAGAAAAAAGGAAATTTTAGAACAGTTAGTCTGACCTCAGTGGTTGTATTCCATTACGGATAATGTTTCGGGGTACTTGGCGCATGCTAAAGTAGATCAAATTCAGCACGGTTGTCTTCAGGTTGTCTGACAAATCTCTTGGAATTCTTTGAAAAAATAACAAGCAGAATCGACAAAGGGGAGGCAGTGGATGTTTTTCTCTTGGATTTTCAGATGGATTTTAAGGACTTGCTGCACATGAGGCTGCCAAAGAAGATCACAACTCATGGTATTACAGGAAAGATACTGACACGGATCGAAGATTGGGTTACCGGCATGAGACAAAGATTTAGAACAATACGAGCATATTCTGTTTGCTACCGGTAACCAATGGCGTTCCTCTGGAATCGGTAATGAGTTTGTGTCTGTTCATGTTAAAATCAACGATTTGGATGACAGAGTTGATGGCTTGGTGACCGACTTTGTAGTTACTACGAAGGTAGGTGCTGGATAGGCAGCTTAGAGCAAAGTGGGTTTCTGCAGAAGGATTCAGACAGGTTTGAAGAACAGACAATGAAGTGGCAGATGGAATACAGTGTAGGGACTGCGGTCTGCAGTCAGGTACTCAGGTTCACTCAGCATAATGTTGCACGAACATCATCAGCAAAACACTCCGACACAATATTGGTTTCATTTTGTTACAGACAAAAATGCCAGTTTGGTACTAAAAGTCAACTGCATTTCCACATTGGTGGAGAAGTGTGCTGACACCCCTCGCTATCTGTAAAATCTGTGACGAAATCCTAAGGTATATTCAATATGGACTTTGCCTTTAAAAAGAGAGTGTGTGTGTACACCGATTCAGAGAGAATCAGAGAGAGAGAATTCAGAGAGAGAGAGAGAGAGAATGAGAGAGAGAGAGAGAGAGAGAGAGAGAGAGAGAGAGAGAGAGAGAGAGAGAGAGAGAGAGAGAGAGAGAGAGAGAGAGAGAGAGAGAGAGAGAGAGAGAGAGAGAGAGAGAGAGAGAGAGAGAGAGAGAGAGAGCACCGAGCAGCTCGGGAGTCGCCGTGGTTACGTAAGGGCGGAGCTATAACATGGACAGGTGGCATTCAGCATGTTTGGGATATATACAAGGTCAGCTGTCTTTTCAGACAGACACACAGACACATGGAAGGCACGGTCAGAAATACAGACACTGGATGAGCTTTCAATGCCCACGAAAGGGTGGGCTTTGCTCGCAGTTTAGAAAAGGGGAGACCGGTGGAAGGGTATCAGTGAGTTTAACCCTTGCCTTGGTTGACGAGTGAAAACGCTACCCTTTTGTGTAGTAGCAGTCGGTAGCTTTAACAGGACTTCGGAGGACAACGAAAAGATCGACGTCATCGAATTACTTGGAAAACCAATCACCTCTCGCTCTCTCTCCACAATTCTACATATCTTAAAATCACGAACTGAACTGACGCCATTCCTACACCATCGTAAGACTGAAGCATTTACCACCTAATCGTGAAGAAGTTTGGGGTTTTATATTTACAGACTTATATATGCATAAACTCTGCTAATCTGTTTGATTTATCTAGTTTTCTATTACGACAGTACGTAGATACTAATAAATAGTGTTTTATTTGAGGCAGCTTACAGACAGACATTAGTCGGGTGCAGAACTTGGCTAAGAAATGGCAGATGAAGTTCAACCCGGAGACGTCTGAAGTGGTACGCATTGGAAGGACAACGTCCAAAGCAAACTACAAAGTAAATGTCAGAAAAGATGGTAATGCGGGAGAGCAGAGGGATTTAGGGGTACATGTCCACAGATCCATGAAAGTTGCCTCACAGATAGAAATGGTGGATAAGAATGCTTATGGTGCTATCATTCATAAAGCGAGGGATAGAGTTTAAGAGTCGCGAGGTATGATGCAGCTCTATAAAACTCTGGTTAGGCCACTTTTAGAGTACTGTATCCAGTTCTCGTCGCCTCACTATAGGAAGGATGTGGAAACATTGGAAAGGGTACAGAGGACATTTACCAGGATGCTGCCTAGTTTAGAGCGTATGCATTATTATCAGAGACTAAGGGAGTAAGGGTTTTAGTCTTTGTTGAGAAGGAGGATGAGAGGAGACATAGTAGACAAGGAGACAAGGTATTAAGAGGAATAGATACAGTGGACAGCCAGCGCCACTTCCCCAGGGCACCGGTGTACAAAGAAGAAGATTTGGTTTTAAAGGTAAGGGGCGGGAAGTTGAATGGGGATATTAAAGGAAGGGTTTAGACTCAGAGAGTAGTTGGTGTGTGGAATGCACTGCCTGAGTCAGTGGTGAAGGCAGATACACTTGTCAAATTTAACAGACTGCTAGAAAGGCGTTTAAGAGGAATTTAAGCTGGGAGGCAGGGTTTAACGATCGGCACAGCATTGTGGGCCGAAGAGACTGTACTGTGCTGCATTATAATATGTTATAAAACCAGACTCCAATGTATTCCATTTCTGCTGGTTCGTTTAACCAGTATCAGGTATGTCACAAGATTGGGGGATCGTCCGTGAAATTAAAATAATTTTTGGGAGCCAGTCTAAATTTGTTGACGCTTTAATTGAGTGATTAGTGGTTGATCTTACAGGGGAATACCGATTGCGATTTCCTTGACTGGAAATACAGCAGCAATGGAGATTGAGGTTGGCAGGTTTCGTGGAACAATCCCCTGAAGCATTAGATGATGCTCAGTGGGATCTGGTGTTGGGAATTACTCATCAGTTAAAACTTAAGGTGACCACTAGAATGAGGAAGTCGATAATACAGGCGTTAATAAAGGAGCGTTATATATCCAAGGGAACGTTTGAAGAGGATGTGTGTGAAATGTGGTTGAAAGTAAACCTACTGAGACTGAGGTTCAGCTTCGGTTAAGAACCATAAAGGGGGAAGATGAGAAAGTGGCTGAGACCCTCAGGGTTTGCTAAGTCTGAGGACGAGTTTGCTTGAATCTATGAGGTTAAGTTTTTTTTCCCCCGGAATGAGAGTTTCCAAAAGAGTAGCTGCGATAATCAGGGTGAACTGGAATTTGAAATTAGTACTATTAATGAAAGCGTAGAAGCATGACCTTAGATCTTGCTGACAGAAACAGCTCTCACAGATGCTGAGACAGTGCATGTTGATTTGTTTAACTATATTTTGGAATTTAAGAATAAACTACTTCGTGATGTTGTTCAAGTTTGTGAATTGGACAGACAGGGTTCGGAGAGTTTTCAAACTAACGGAAAGTGTTGTTTTGACCAAGCGAGGCCATCTGCAGGTGTACTTATGCAAACTTATACAACTAAAGATCTTGGAGGTAGAACTAATGACTTGTTTGGAAAAAAGGACTTCTTTGTAAGTTCAGCGAATGGGCTTTGTTTAAAAAAAAAACACGAGCGAAGAGTTAGCACCTATGCAAGATAAAGTTCAAGCCATCCTTGAAAGCCCTGTTGGCGGTGATCACGTGATGGTTCTTTGCTCTGTGGTGAACTTAAAAAGAGAAAAGGGGAGATCAAACGCCATCTTGAAGATAACACCATTTGGTTTTGAAGGAATTTGGTTTTGTAACAATGTATGTGAAAAGTAAAGACAATCACATGTTGGATAGATTGTCTGGATGTTAATTTAAAGAATGTTATAGAAAATAGTATTTTTGTACGGTTCTGTAGTCTGCTACATGTTAATCAGATATGTATTGATGCATATTTTGTAATCTACAGTTAGGCAAAAATGTTGCTCCTTGATCAAAGTTTTTTCCCAACAGGAGGGAGGGGTGATGAGATCCTAAGCATTATTAAAAAAAAAATGGAATGTGGCTTTAAAGAGAGAGAGAGTGGGTGTACACTGATTCAGACAGAGACAGAGAGGGCACCGAACCCCTCGTGAGTCTCCATGGTTACGGAAGGCCGGAGCTATATAATAGACAGTTGACGTTCAGCATATTTGGGATATAGACAAGGGCAGCTGGCTTTTCAGACAGACACACAGGCACACGCAAGACACGGAGAGAAATACAGAGGAAATAGACACTGGATGATCTTTCAGTGCCCAGGAATGGGTGGGTTTTCCTTGCAGTGTGGAAAAGGGGTGACCGGTGGAATGCTATCGGTGTGTTTAACCCTTGACAGAGTTGATAGCTTCACTGCGTGAAGACGGTATTCTTTAGTGTGCTCACAGTCGTTAACTTTAACAGGACATCGGAGGAAAACGGAAAGATCGACGGCATCGGCTTACCTCGAAAACAGATCACCCCTTTCTCTCTCCTCATTTCTACATGTCTTAATATCAGGAACTGAACTGACGTCATTCCTATACCATTGTAAGACTGTATCATGTACCACCTAAGCTTGAACACGTTTTATATTTACACACATATATGCATAAGCTCTGCTAACCTCTTTGATTTAATTGGTTTTATATTACTATATTACGTAAATACGAATAAATAGTGTTTTGTTTGTTGCAATACCAGACTCCAGGTATGTTCCATTTGTACTGGTTCTTTTAACTCGTTACGGGGTGCGTAACAAAACCGTTCCAACCCCTAGATCGCACCCCATTTCTGTAAACCCCTTGGACCCCTACAGCACTCGGCATTTCCGCAAAACCTCCATCATCCACCCTGGTGCAGACAGACGACAACAGACCCGAGAAAGATACCGTCGTGTCAGATTGATTGGCTCATAAAACACTGTTGGCCAGATGAAACTACAGTCTGCTCAACGACAGGAGAAGCAGAAAAACCAGTTCTCTCTGTTTCCCCGCATTTTGTGAACTATGAACTGTTTCTTGCATTGGAATAATTTAATCAGAGGAACTGAATGAGGACACAGGAGCTTCAGGTCATCATCTGCTAAATCTGAGACCATTCTCAAACAAGTCGCCATTTGTTATGTAAAGGGCCTGGACTCTGAACTGATTTCTGACTCTGGAACAATCTAAACAGAGCAATAACCCTGAGACCATGCTCAGAGGAGCAGCTACTTGTTATGTAAAATGCCAGACATATCAAAGAAGCAATCTGTAGTCTCGTCAGACTCTGTCTGGGTTGCCTAATTTAACTGGTTTGGACCAGTCAGGGTGTAAAGATACGAATACACAACGCTGGGGTGGGCAGAGCCACGTACAATATGTTGGTTGTAGCTGTGTACAATGATCAGTAACCAGGTGACCCAGGTAGGTCAGGTGACCTTGAACCAATGGTTTGGGGATCCAATGGTTCAATTGATGAGGAACAATATAAGATTCCGGAGCTTCAGATATGCAGGGGTGATAACTCTCCAGCGGCCAGAGACCAACCATTGCCGAAAAGTAGGACCACACGGACACGTGGAGATCGGGAACATGAGGATCGGAAGATGATGAGAGCCATTGTTCGTGTGGATATTCAGAGGCTTTTTCCCAGGGCTGAAATGGTTGCCACAAGAGGACACAGGTTGAAGGTGCTGGGGAATCGATACAGAGGAGATGTCAGGGGTAAGTGTTTTACTCAGAGAGTAGTGAGTGCGTGGAATAGGCTGCCGGCAACAGTGGTGGAGGCGGATACGATTCTGTCTTCGTAAGAGACCTTTGGATAGGTACATGGAGCTTAGAAAAATAGAGGGCTCTGGGGAAGCCTAGCCATTTCTAAGGTAGGGTCATGTTTAGCCCAACATTGCGGGCCGTAGGCCCTGTATTGTGCTGTAGATTTTATATGTTTTCTATGTTTCTATGGAATGTCTTGTCAGCGTAGACTCTTTTCCCGGGTAATTCCTTTTTCTCATCATTGACAGTTCATGGAGTGTTAGGGTTTCCAGGAGGATACACACAGGAAGATAGTGCTTTTAGTAGAAATCATAAATGATACTGGTTGGTAAGTACAGATTATCTGTATCTCATTGATCATTGTTCCAAGGGATGATTCTTGTAACAGTGGCGTCCATCATGAACATTGCCCACTAACAGGACGTGCCCGCTTCTCAGTGCTACCATCGGGAAGGAGATACAGAAGCCTGAAAGCTCAGGCTCAGCGATTCTGGAACAGCTTTTCTCCCCGCTGCCACCTGTATCTCAGTTTTGTTTTCTCTATATTTATTTATCCTGTATTTCATTGTACTGCTACAATAAAGTTAACAATTTCGCGACGTATGTCTGTGATATTAAATCTGGTTCTGATTCTTTAAGTGTACCTTTGATTCTGATTCAGAAGTGGGGGGGGGATGTGTTAGATCGAACTTGCATTAGTTGAAAGCCTCGTGTCCTGTGCTGTAATATTCTATGTTCTGTGCTTGATCGAGCAAATCATTTCTTCCTATAGTTAACTGTCGATTAATTATTTAAAGCTATGACGGCTTGCTTTTTCAGACTGCTCTCAATGCGTCGGATAATAAAGTGCAGGAAAATTAGCAAAAAACAATAGGCCATAAATATCAGTACCGACCGCTGGATAATCTCGATAGCTTTGCTTGGAAGGGACTCGCCAAGTATTATGTAATGATGAATTGTCCTCGGTGTTCAGATTACGCTGCTCATGGGGTATAAACAGAAACATTAACGATAGTCAGGATGGGCCAGTGCGTAGCAGGTCACGTCTAACCAATCTCACAGAGCTTTACGAGGTAGTTACCAGGAATGTTGTGGAAGGCGAGGCAGTGGATGCCGTCAAAAAGGGATTTCAGCAAGGAATTTCTCAGGGTTCCGTAGGGGAGGATGCTCCAGAAGGTTCAGTTGCTTGGCTTTCATGATGGACTATTAAATTGCTGTCGCCATTGGCAATGTTAGGGAAACTAGAGTGTGGTAAAAATGGTTGTCTCTCTGATTGGGGACCAGTGACGAGTGGAGTGCCGCACGGATCGTTGCTGTCACCTCTGTTTGTTGTTTGTCATCTCTATTAACGATCTGGATAATGATGTCGTTAACTGGACCATCAAACTGCCGATGACCGCAGCATTACCTATGTAGTAGACAGCGAGGAAGAGTCCAACAGCATGGTACCGGAAAAGGGATCTGGACCAGCCGGAACAATGGGCTGAAAAAAAGCGAATCTGGTTTACCGCAGACAAGTGTTAGATGTTGCATTTGGGAGGACCAGACAGGATAGGTCTGACAGAATGAGAATAGGGCACAGAGGAGAACGATAGAACAAACGAATCTGAGAATACAGGTCCGTAATTCAATGAAAGATGCGGCACAGTTCGACAGTGTCGTAAAGCTTTTCGCACATTGGCCTGCATAGACCAAGGTACAGTGCACAGGAGTTGCGATGTTAAGTTGATCTTGCTTAATACTTTATTGGGGCCTAATCTGCAATATTCTGTGCTGTTTTGCTCAACTACCTACAAGGCAGATGTAAATAAATTTGAAAGAATGCAGAAAAAAAATACACGGCTTTTGCCGAGATTGAATGTTTTGAATTAAAAAGAAAGATTACCTACGTTGGCACTATTCCCGAGGGGGTAGAAGACTGAGGGGAGATTTGATATACAACAATATGAGGCGGATAGAGAGTGTAAATGCAAGCAGGTTTTCTCCACTGATGATGGGCGTGAATACAACTAGAGATCATGTGTGAATGGTGAAATGTTAAATGATTAAAGTAAACATGAGGGAAAACGTCTTCACTCAGAGAGTCGGCAGAGTGTAGACAGTGCTGCCAACGCAAATGGTAATTGCGATTCCGATGTCAACATTGAAGAGATGACTGAAAAGAACATGGGTGAGAGGGATATGGATGGCCATGGTGCCTGTCGATGGGAGTAGACAGTGTAAATAATTCCTCCCGGACCTGGTGGGCTGAAGACCCTGTTTCTGTGCAGTGGTTTCCTCTGGCTTTCTGACTGTATGTCTGGGTTAGAACTTCAGTGTCTCACAGCACCGACCAATCTAGAAAGTCGTTGATACTGTTCGATCCCTCTGTCCTTGTACACACTGAAGTATGGAGACTGAGTTAATGGATGATTACAGCATGAGAAGATGGAAGCGCAGATATGGGATGATAAAGGGAGTGTCACACTACAGGAGTATGCCCTCAGTCCTTCAGTTAGGCGGTAAAGGAAATAGTTCCGGGCTGCAGGTGGATGTGACAGTGTTCCCAGTACAGTGAACAAATCTGTTACTTCAGCGATTGCAATGGGGAACATTCGCCCCGATACTATACAACAAAGGGGTAATTTAATCCGAATCCTATCCTTAGTCAGAGATTGGAGGTGAGAAATCTTGGAAGACGTTGGAGATTTACAGTTGTGGCGACGTCATATTTAAATTGCTTTGAATATTAATTTACGGAGGATACATTACCTTTTGCGTCTCTGTCTTGGAGTCGGAAGTATTTATTAAACGTTGTATGATTGCCATTAGGGATGTTTGATAACTGTTGAACACATAAGAACATGCCATTTTCTGCCATATTTTTAAAATATGAATGCATTGCTAATTTAAAATATTGCACGAGGCGTGGACATAAGTGAGTTCAATTGAAAGAGAAAGAGAAAAAATACGGTCATGAATGACTTTATGGGAGTCAGGTGTTTCTTTAGCTTGTGTTGGGGGGATGTTTGAATTAATCATCTTTTTCAACAAACATGTGACATAATTTTTGTGTCTCCTTACGAGAAGTGATTTCCAGGAACTGATGTGAAATTCGGAGACTGCGTATCTTTCTAAAATTAAGAAGTATTAGTGTATGCTCGCCTCAGCTCTCCACATCTCACTCTCCCACGTTCTTTGGAATATGTGCTGAGGCCTTTTGCTTTGGAAGTTGTTCATTCTCTATTCTCCAATTGTCTGCGATGGTCTTGAAGGAAGAGAAGTGTGAGCACGAATCTTTGTTTAGTTTTCGCCAAGTTTTTAGTTTGTGTCGTTTTGTATGTTTCATTTTTTATTGATTTCAGAGGAAGGCACCGATTCCACGCCGGCCGTGTGCATTCAGGGCTAAAGGGATCGAAATTTGAGCGTATCTACACCTGATATGATAAAACTACAAATCCTGTAGAACTTAACAACGATACCGGCGAGAACGCCGGCAAGGCTTCAGAAGGAAGGGAAGGAACGTGGACCGGACCGTGAACCGGAATGCGTGTTTCACGGACCGGTCCATGACAGACAAGCCTATACTGAACCCGATGTCAATCTAAACAATCTCCACGTATCTGTCGCTCCTTTCCCTGAGTACTTCATTTCCCAATGTACGTTCCCATGTTCCTGCCAGGTAGCACCATACATCGCAGACCCACAATTAAACACATTCCGTGCTCGCTGGCCCGATCACTGTCCAAGATAAATGTCGCGGAGTTCTGCCCTGTCGTTCTGAAACGCTGACCCGCGGAGAGATCTGTCACCTGACCCGTTTCCTTTTCTAATATTAGATCCGGTATGGACTGTTCGCTAGTCCACCTGTCGGCATATAGTGACATGAATCCCTCCTGGACACAACTGAGAAATTATGCCATACCTAAACATTTTACCCCGGACAGGTGCCAAAAT
Source organism: Hypanus sabinus (assembly GCF_030144855.1). NCBI lineage: Eukaryota > Metazoa > Chordata > Chondrichthyes > Myliobatiformes > Dasyatidae > Hypanus > Hypanus sabinus. The sequence goes on along the minus strand of NW_026781218.1, from coordinate 500,753 downwards.
ATATTAGAGAAGTTTCAGTTTTCCATATAACATTGCACATGTCCACATTCTGCTTCCCGATCGGTTCCTCGCTGTTCCCGCTGCAGTTCGTCTTTTGTTAAACTGGTTGACGGCGGTACAGAGTATTCCATATAGGGAGATCGCGCCCTTCATGTTTCTGTGTTCGTCTCCCAGTCTATTAACAAAAGAACGCTCCACGTTGTCCTCCCTTTCTGCAGCTGCAATACCATCCCTGATTTTCCATCGGGCTCCCTTTAATCTCTGTTAATAGACCCTGTCCATTTTGAAACATTTCAAACACGGAAAGTCCTCTAGCCATCCCTGCCCTTGTGACAGTCGAGTGTCTGTGATAGTTTGGAACATAATTCAACCAATGTAACAATCACACCAGCAGCATTGAACGTTTGCATTTCTACCCGCCTGAACTGAATAAAGTCAGCAATCCTCCGCCAATTCTGCAATTTCCGGATGACCAGGTATATGATAGTTTGAATTAATAACATATTTGCCTAACCTTTGAATTGTAAAACGGCTTTATTTGAAAACTCCGCTGAATTGCCATTGGAGACGGGCGTTATCTACACAGATGGCCATTTAATGTAAACATATACGTCATTCCATTCCTCAGCTCTTCTCTGAATTTCCTCTGTGTCAGTGTATAGATACAAGTATTGGTGCACACACTGAGAATTTGCAACATGAACCCAAATTGCTGTAGGATAAATACCGGGGATCTCAAGTATCTGTCCTGGAAATAATAGTTTTCCTTTTGCCATTTCAAGGAATGTGCAACATAGGGCATCCAAAATAATATGAAATTAGCTGATATGGAAAACAACAAAATCATAGATTTTCTGCGTTTTTCCACCTCGGCATCTTTCTGATTGTCGCCGCTGTGCCGAAGCTTTCTGCGGACTCTATTTGCCACTACAATATGTCTTACAGTTAACCCGTTAAACACCAGGATTAAGGCGATTGGTAGCAATGGTGTTAAAATGTTGGCCAGTAATGCGTATCCTCTCCACACGGGTGAAGTAGCATATTCATATGTGGGGGTGCACCGCCATGGCATGCTGTCAATGATGACGTACGGTTCAATAGCAAAGTAAAACGGGGCACATCTTCCGCAGCTCACTATAACCACGGTCACGATAACCACCGATGCTGTTCTCTCGGTGCAGTATCGGTCCCGCAGCTTACGGCAACATATTGCGATAAATCGATCGAAGGTAAAACTGACGGTAAACCAAACAGAGCAGTCCATCGTCACGACCCGAAATACAAGTGTCAGAGCGCATACAGGCGTGATGAGCAGGGATCTGGAATAAATGTAGATATTGTTGGTCTGTTCCACTAAAGCAACAACGATAACCACCATCAGATCCGCTGTTGCCATTCCAACCAGGTAACGGGTGATGCATTTGGAGAGTCCGCATTTTCCCCGAGTTAGGATCACAATTGCCGTTAAGTTAACTGCAACAAATTGGAAAAAGATAGAAGTATAATCAGAATAAATGTAGATATTGTTAGTCTGTTCCATAAAGCAACAACGATTTCCACCAGAAGATCCGCTGTTGCCATTCCAACCAGGTAACTACAAGAAATTTGAAAACAATGTAAAAGTAATGTCAGCAGCGGCTCTCTGAATGCCCCCAGTTATGGCCTGTTTGGAAGAAAAAAACGGGAATCCAGTGTGTGCGGTCTCCGTCGCTGCACTCCGGCTGGAGGACAGTGACGGATATGAGTTCCAGTGGATATTGCGCACTTCCGACAGTTTAGAGCGAGTTTCGACTTCCGAGTTCCGGTTCTCAGGTACCGGGAATCCAGCGTGTGCGGTCTCCGTCGCTGCACTCCGGCTGGAGGACAGTGACGGATGTGAATTCCAGTGGATATTGCGCAGTTCCGATAGTTTAGAGCGAGTTTAGACATCCGAGTTCCAGGTCTCAGGTCCCGGGAATCCTGTGTGTGCGGTCTCGGTCGCTGCACTCCGGCTGGAGGACATTGACGGATGTGAGTTCCAGTGGATATTGCGCAGTTCCGATAGCTTAGAGCGAGTTTAGACATCCGAGTTCCAGGTCTCAGGTACCGGTGGGCACTCGATCGCTTCTGCTAGCAAAACCATTTCCATTATTAGAGGGGAAATAGCTGAATGGATTGTTCGCAGCGGCGAGAAAGTGGAATCAGAAGATACGAAGCACAAGTTATCATTTACTGAACAGACCTACGTGTCGAAAATAGACTGGACCGTCATTTAAATAAGCTGCCACGTTGTTATAATGTCGGAGTGTCAGCACTGATAGAGACTCGGACCTAAAAAAGCAGAGACCAACATCACTTCAGAAAGCCTATCGAGGTGAAATTATGAAACAACAACAGAACTGACTTGAACTTAATTGATAAAAGAAGAAAACACTACGATCGAAATATAGGAAACGGAAATAAAACAATGAGATGCCTGAATCCTCCATTCCGGAAACACGTTGCAGCCGACAGTAGCATCTGTGCTCAGTAACAGTGCGGATACCGCAGCAGAGTAACGACGGCACCATACATAAAGTAACCAACTCCGGCATCTTACCAGGGACACCAACCGCTACAAGTGTGGGATAGTAAATGGCCGCGATGTAATAAATCGTCGAGTATCCCATATTCCGTCAGAAGCAGTGTTCAGTTGTACGGAGCGTTTCAGCTGCTCAGATGGACTGGGGACCGGTTTAGCAGACTTTTATTGAGGAGAGAGCAATTCCACTGCGGCAAGTAGCGTGGCGATCACGTCAGGGACATTAGTGACAACCAAATGTACAAACACTTACGTTAAGCTATTTTTAACCGTGTCATGAATTGGACTCCTCAAGGGAGTCCATTACTTTAAAACAAAATATGCTGTGCTTTTTTTTTTCATGTTATTTTCCATGATACCTGGATTCAGCTGTTTAAACAGGACATTTTTGTATCATTGTTGCTTTAAAACAGGCTTCATCTTGAAGTCGATTTATTTGACCGTGTTCATTCGCTTCAGAAATTGAAGGAAGGAGTTTGTTCTGGCAGGTGAAATGGAGAACACCTCTTCATTAAAGGGGAATATACGTTCATTTTTTTATTTCGATCGTTCCAGTCATTTCTGTCGATTTGAGCGATGAAGTTAATAATAACAGCTGACATATATTACAATAACTCTGCACTTATGTTCCTCCAAACACTTTTAAAGATCCACAGCGATATTCCAGAGACCTGTGATCAAAAAGGGATCGTGTCTTCGGGAAATTAGCGAGGGCTGTGGATAATTTGAAGAACAATGTTTTCCAGCGCACACATGGGCCGTTTGGCAGGAACCTGATCTCCTCCAGTGAATGACTTGATCACCTCATACCCGTGACTTACGATGCAGTCTATTTAAATTTAAAGATATTCTCAAACCTGCCACAATTCTACTACTATTTCTCCATCCATTCTCTGTGTGAACAAAGGCAGCAAGTGAAATCTGCGAACTATTCGCAGGTTCCCAGGCTGTTCTATTTTTTGCCACGAAGTTGTATTTTTTCTGCTGATTTACTGTCAGGTATATTGTCTTTTGAGAGTCACTATGGGCATGTGCAGAACAGCGGATGTGTTCAAGTTCACCTGTCAATCACACTTCCTTCCGCTCCGTGCCGACTGTGGTTCTCGTACCGATGAGCGGCCGTCGGCTTATTGGAAAGAGTCTCATCACTCTGTTTCCATTGTGGAACTCGTACTAATGTGCGGCCCTCTGTTGACTCGCGAGAGTATCACCTGTGCTTTCAAATTCATCCTCCCAAAGTGAATCACTTCGTAACGTTGCGGATTGAACTTCATCTGTAACTTCTCAGTGCTGCTCTGCGTACTGTCAGTGTCCTGTTGTAATCTGTGACTACCTTCTATACCATCCATAATTCCACCAACCTCCACGTCATTACAAATACAATAAACCACCTTTCCACTTCCATACTCACATCATATTTAAAGCTCAAATATCCTGGGGTCTCCAAACTGAACTCTGCAGGACACCTGTTACCAACATCCAGGGACAAAACGTTCCATCCGCAACTATCCTCTGCCTTCTCCTCCTCCTTCTCATTCTCATTCTCCTTCTCATTCTCCTTCTCCTTCTCCTCCTCCTTCTCATTCTCCTTCTCATTCTCATTCTCCTTCTCCTCCTCCTTCTCCTCCTCCTTCTCCTCCTCCTCCTCATTCTCATTCTCCTTCTCCTTCTTCTTCTCCTCCTCCTCCTCCTTCTTCTTCTTCTTCTTCTTCTTCTTCTTCTTCTTCTTCTTCTTCTTCTTCTTCTTCTTCTTCTTCTTCTTCTTCTTCTTCTTCTTCTTCTTCTTCTTCTTCTTCTTCTTCTTCTTCTTCTTCTTCTTCTCCTCCTCCTCCTCCTCCTCCTCCTCCTCCTCCTCCTTCTTCTTCTTCTTCTTCTTCTTCTTCTTCTTCTTCTTCTTCTTCTTCTTTTCTTCTTCTTCTTCTTCTTCTTCTTCTTTCTTCTTCTTCTTCTTCTTCTTCTTCTTCTTCTTCTCTGCTTCTTCTTCTTCTTCTTCTTCTTCTTCTTCTTCTTCTTCTTCTTCTTCTTCTTCTTCTTCTTCTTCTTCTTCTTCTTCTTCTTCTTCTTCTTCTTTCTTCTTCTCCTTCTTCTTCTTCTTCTTCTTCTTCTTCTTCTTCTTCTTCTTCTTCTTCTTCTTCTTCTTCTTCTTCTTCTTTACGGCGGTTGTCACCCAGCTTAATGGTGCATTACCGCCAGCTTCTGTTCCGGAGTGTGGATCAGACGATAGAGTTACATTCCAAATCCCTTCAGCCATTCGGGCACACACACACACACACTCACACACACACACACACACACACACACACACACACACACACACACACACACACACACACACACACACACACACACACACACACACACAAAAATACATAGAAACGTAGAACATTAAAAAACATACTGCACAATAAATGGAAGAAGGGTAATGATAACATTGTAATGGGGAATTCACTATGCAAGGAGATTGGGAAAGTCAGGTTGGTGTCGGATCTCAAGAGAATTTGCTGACTGCCTCTGAGATGGCTTTCTAGAGCAGCTTGTGCTTGAGGCTATCTTAGTTTGGGTGTTGTGTAATTATCCAGATCTTATTAGGAAGCTAACGTAAAAGAACCCTTAGTAAGACAGCTATATTAAGAACAGAAGAACATAAGAAATAAGAAATAGGAGCAGGAGTAGGCCATCCGGCCCATCGAGCTTGCCCCGCCATTTAATAAGATCAGTTCTGGTCTGTCTGTAAAATCAGCTCCATCTAACTGCCTTTTCTTAATAACCCTTAATTCCACTATTATGTAAAAATCTATCCAACTATCTTTTAACTATATTTAATGAAGAAGCCTCAACTGCTTTCCGGGGCCGAGAATTACAAAAATTCACAATTCTCTGGGTAAAAAACTGTTTCTCCTCATCTCCGTCTTAAATCTTCTCCCCTGAATCTTGAGACGATGTCACCTACAGGTAGTATCACCTAACAATGGAAATCTTATCTATCCCGGTCTAAATGATCCCCTCTCATTCTTCTGAATTCCAGAGACTATAGCCCCAGGCGACACAATCTCTCTCATAAATTAATCCTTTCATCTCTGGAGTCAACCTGGTAAACATCCTCTGTTCTGCCTCCAAAGCCGGTATATCCTTCTTCAAGTTTGGAGACTATAACAGTCCACAGTACTCCAAGTGCGGCCTCACCAGTACCCTGTATAGTTGCAGCATGACCTCCCTGCTCTGGAATTCAATCCCTCTAGCAATGAAGGCCAACATTCCGTTTGTCTTCTTAATTAACTGTTGTACCTGCAAGCAAACGTTTTGCAATTCATGCAAAGCACTCCCAAGTCCCGCTGCACAACAGCACGCTGCAATCTTTCACCGTTTAAATAATAATCTGCTCTTTTATTATTCCTTCCAAAGTAGATGGTCTCGCTTGACCAACGTTGTATTCAATCTGCCAGACCTTGGCCCACTCACTTAACCTATCTATATCCCTCTGCAGACTCTCCACCATCTCTGTACCATTTGCTGTTCTACTCAATTTAGCGTCATCAGCAAATTTTGATACCCTGCACTCAGTCCCCTCTTCCAAACCATCAGTGTAAATGGTAAAGAGCTGTGGGCCCAGTACCCACCCCTGCGGCACACCACTCACCACTGACTGCCAACCGGAGAAACACCCATTTATACCAACTTTCTGCCTTCTATTGGTTAACCAATCTACTATCCATGTCAATACACTTCCTCTGACTCCATGCATCCGTATCTTATTTACAAGTCTCTTGTGCGGCACCTCATGGAACGCCTTCTGCAAGTCCAATTATTCGACATCCACCTGCTGCCCTCTAAACTCTGCACTCATTATGTTGTCAAAGAACTCCAGCAAGTTTGTCCAACAGGACCTGCCCATTCTGAATCCGTGCTGGGTCTGTCAAATGAAACCTATCCTTCTCGCTCTTTCTTCCTTAACGACAAATTCAAGCATTTTCAGCACAACACATGTTAAGCTAACTGGCCTGCAGGTGCCCGCCTTTTGCCTTCATCTTTTTTTTTAAAGGGTGGCGTGACATTCGCTGTCTTCCAATCCGCCGAGAACTGCCCAGAGTCTAGAGCGATTTGATAAATGATTACGAACCCGTCGACTATAACCTCCGCCAATTCCCTCCGCACCCTGTGATGCATCCCATCAGTACCAGGGGACTTATCAACCTTCAGGCCCTCTAGTTTGCTCATCACTATCACTTTGGTGACAAGTGATTTTATCGAGCTCCTCACCTCCCATTTCGCTTATAACATCCTCCTTTGGCATATTAGACGTGTCCTCCGCCGTGAAGACTGGCACAAAATAGTCGTTCGATGCCTCAGCCATTTCCTTACCACCGTATATCAATTTCCCTTTCTCGTCTTCCAAGGGACCTACGTTGACTTTAGCCACTCTTTTCCTCTTTATATATTTATAGAAACATGGAATCTTAGAAAACCTACAGCAGAATACTGGATCTTCGGCCCACAAAGTTGTGCCGAACATGTCCCTACCTTAGAAATTACTAGGCTTACCCATAGCCCTCTATTTTTTAAAGCTCCATGTACCAATCCGGAAATCTCTTAAATGACCCTATCGTATCCGCCTCCACCACCGTTGACGGCAGCACATTCCACGTACTCACTACTCTCTGAGTAAAACACCTACCCCTGACATCTCCTCTGTACCTACTCCCCAGCACCTTAAACCTGTGCCATCTTCTGGCAGCCATTTCAGCCCTGGGAAAAAAAGCCTCTGACTAACCACACGATCAATGCCTCTCATCATCTTATACACCTCTATCAGGTCACCTCTCACCCTTCGTCGGTTCAAGGAGAAAAGGCCGAGTTCACTTAACCTATTCTAAAAAGGAATGCTTCCCAATCCAGGCAACATCCTTGTAAATCTCCTCTGCACCTTTTCTATGCTTTCCATATCCTTCCTGTTGTGAGACGACCAGAAATGAGCACAGTACTCCGGCTGGGGTCTGACCAGGGTCCTATATAGCTGCAACATTACCTCTCGGCTCCTAAATTCAATTCGACGATTGATGAAGGCCAATACACCATACGCTTTCTTAACCACAGAGTCAACCTGCGTAGCTGCTTTAAGCGTCCGATGGACTCGAACCCCAAGATCCCTCTGATCCTCCACACTGCCAAAGACTTACCATTAATACTATATACTGCCATCATATTTGACCTACCAAAATGAATCATCTCACACTTTCCTAGGCTGAACTCCATCTGCCAATTCTCAGCCCAGTTCTGCAGGCTATCAATGTTCGCCTGGAACTTCTGAATTTCCTCCACACTATCCACAATAACTCCAACCTTTGTGTCATCAGTAAAATTACTAACACATCCCTTCACTTCCTCATCCAGGTATATTTTGCCTTCTGTGGGCAAGCCAGTGCTGGATCTATAAAGCAATTTCCGCTTGTATCCCATGCCTTCCTACTTTCTTAATAAGCCTTGCATGGGGTATCTTATCAAATGCCTTGTTGAAATCCATATAGACTACATCTACCATTCTTTCTTCATCAATGTGTTTAGTCACATCCTCAAAAAAAACTGTCTCATAACGCACGACCTGCCCTTGACAAATTCATTCTGACTATTCCTTATCATATTATACTTCTCCAATTGTTCATAAATCATGTTTCTCAAGATCTTCCGGATCAAGTTATGAACCACTGAGGTAAGACTCACTGGTCTATAATTATCTGGGCTATCTCTACCACCGTTCTTGAATAAAGGAACAACATTCGCAACCCTCCAATCCTCCGGAACCTCTCCCGTCCCCATTGACGATGCAAACATAATCGCCAGAGGCTCAGCAATCTCCTTCCTGCCTCCCACAGTAGCCTGGGTACATCTCATCCTATCCTGGCGACTTATCCAACTTGATGCTTTCCAAAAGCTCCCGCACATCCTCTTTCTTAATATCTACATGTTCCAGCTTGTCAGACCGCTGCAAGTCATCACTACTATCACCAAGGTCCCTTTCCATAGTGGATACTGAAGCAAAGTATTGATTAATTACCTCTGCTATTTCCTCCGGTTCCATACACATTTTTCCACTGTCACACTTGATAGGTCCTATTCTTTCACGTCCTATCCTCGTGCTCTTGACATACTTGTAGAATGTCTTGGGGATTTCCTTAATCCTGCCCGCCAATGCCTTCATATGGCCCCTGTCTCCTGACTCCCAGCTGTCTCTTTTTGTGAGCCAGCTGCTCTTCCCAGTCTCCTCAGTTTGGTTCGCAGCCTCCAAAAATTCTAGTTTAAACGTTCACCAGTAGCCTTAGCCTCCCCGCCAGGATATTGGTCCCCCTGGGATGCAAGTGCAACCTGTCCTTTTTGTACAGGTCACACCTGCTCCAAAGGAGGTCCCAATTATCCAAAGATCTGAATCCCTGCCTCCTGCTCCAATCCCTCAGCCACGCGTTTATCCTCCACCTTATCCTAATCTTATTCTCACTGTCACGTGGCACATACAGTCGTCCCTTGGTTACTACATTCGCTGTCCTGCTTCTCAACTTCCTTCCTAACTCCCTGTAGTCTTTTTTTCAGGACCTCTTCCCTTTTCCTACCTATGTCATTGATACCAATATGTACCACGACCTCTGGCTCCTCACCCTACCAACGCAGGATATCTTGGACGTGATCAAAAACATCCTGAACCCTGGCACCTGGGAGGCAAACTGCCATCCGAGTTTCTTTCCTTCGTCCACAGAATCGCCTGTCTGACGCCCAAACTAGACAGCCCCCTATCACTAATACCTTCCTCTGCCTTTCCCTAACCTTCTGAGCCACGGTGCCGGTGCAGAGGCACGGCCACTGTCACTTCCCTCAGGTAGGCTGTTTCCTAACCCCCCCCCCCCCCAACAATACTCAAACAGGAATTCTTACTTTCAAGGGGTACAGCCACAAGGGTACTCTCTAGTACCTGACTCATCACCATCTCCCTCCTGACTGTGAACCAGTTGTCTGTCTCCCGTGGTTCCGGTGTGACCATCTGCCTATAACTTTCTATTATCTACTTGCTCTCCCTGACCAAGCAAAGGTCATCGAGTTGCATCTCCAGTCCCCTAACTCGGTCCTTTAGGAGCTGCAGCTCGACATACCGGGTGCAGTTATGGCCATCCGGGAGGCTAGGAGACTCCAGGACCTTCCACATCTGACACCGAGCACAGAAAACCGGCCTCACACACATACTTCCTCCTTTACAGGTAACACAGTTTTTCGTCTCTTCCCGTTACTGCCTAAGACTTTCAGCCAAAGCCCTATCACTCTGCTGCCTGTCAATCCACTGCTCGCTCCGACGCTGCCCGCGGATATGGCGATCTTCTCTTTAAACCTTGCGCGCTCTACTGGTTGACGTCACGCGGCTGAACAGTCCTGCCTCTCTTTTACTCCTTTGCTTCCGAAATCAGCCTTCACTCCCAGCCATTTTGCTCCGAATCAAAGAACTTTTGCTATCTATTTTCCATGTTGTGCTAATTTACTTTCATACACTACCTTTCCTTTCGTTATTTCTTGTTTAGTTGTTCTTCCCGTCTGTAGTCATAGTGGGAGCTCATGAGGGCGTGAAGGCGAGTCAGACTTAAGGTCGGGAGAATATGAAAGGAAGTGTTCCCTCCCTGCGGTTTGCTTACGTCTCCACGAGAGGGAGGTGCTCATGCTCGCTCGCAAGTCGTTTCGAGTCGATAGGATCTTGAGACCGAAGGGGCTGAGGAAGTACAGTTCCCATGCCATGCACTGACGCAACCAGTCAGGGTGCTCTCAACTGCGTCCCTGCAGGAAGTTCCTAGGATTTCGAGGACCATACCAAACCTCCTCAACCGTCTGATCTGAAAGAGGTGCTGTTGTGCCTTTTTCACTTCACAACTGGTGTGTACAGACCACGTGAGGTCCTCGGTGATGAGAATTTCGAGTAACCTAAAACTGTTTACCCTCTCAACCGCAGATCCATTGATGTCAATAGGGGTTAGCCCGTCTCCATTTGTCCTGTCGTCCACAACCAGCTCCTTTGTTTTTGGGATATTGAGGGAGAGTTTGTTTACTTGACGTCACTGCGACAGAGAGATAACTTATTCCCTGCAGGCCACTTCGTCATTTTATGAGATTAAGTCAATCAATGTAGTGTTGTCGCTAAATGTAATTAACAGATTCGAGCTGTGGGTGGCGATACAGTCATGGGTATACAGGGAGTAAAGGAGGGGACTCGGTATATGGCCCTGAGGGGCTCCTGTGTTAAAAATCGTAGAGGTGGAGGTGAGGGAGCCCACTCTTACAACCTGCTGGCGATGAAAGGCAAGGTCAAGGACGAGATCTCTGAATTTCCTGTCGAACCTGCAGGGAATTGTGGTGTTGAATACTGAACTGTAGTCCAAGAACAGTATTCTCACATAAGCATCCTTCTTCTCCAGATGTGTCAGGACAGTCTGTAGAGCAGTGGCTACTGCGCCGTCTGTCGATTGGTTGTGTCGATAGGCAAATTATAAGGGGTCCAGTACCCTCCTTTCGTAAGAGGGTTACATACACTAATCACACAGGCTCGCGTCAGTCACCAAGAAAACTCAATGCCCCGCTGTTTCCCCACAAACTCATGTCATTCCCCATACTCACCCCATTGCCCCACTCTTTGCCCACAGCCCCGTGTCTGTGTCCAAATTAATCACTCTATCCGCTCCCGTCCCACAGCCCTGTGTCAGTTCCAGAAGTAATTAACTATGGATCCACTTGGAATTATGATGATATTAAGCTTGAGCAATCAGGAAAGGATATGTCCTGGAAAATGCACAACGAAAATATGAATATGTTTTAGGCTGCACTTACACGGGGTTCTGGGCAGGTTTGCCCCATTCAGACAGGGAAAGGACTGCAGGGTGAAGGAACCATGGTTGGCAAGAGATGTGAAACATCTGGTCGGGAGGGAGAAAGAAGCTTCAGGAAGCTGAGCTCAGGATTAGAAAGCAAGGATCAGACATGACTGTAGATTTACAAAGTAGCCGGGCACAAACTGAAGAACGACAGTAGGACAACTAGAAACGTCTACAGAAGCTCTGCAGTAACTTTAAGGAAAACCCCAAGCCATTCTAGATGTATGTGAAGAGAGCGATGACTGGAATGAGTATAGGACCGGTCCGGGATAGAAGATGAAATAAGCCCCTGAAGTCCGGGGAGGAAGGGCAGGTCCTGAATGAAGACTTCCTTTCAGTATTCAACAGTGAGAGGGACATTGGTGAGGACAGCCTTACACGGGCCGATGTGCGACAACATACCGAGGTTAAGCGAGAGGATGTTTTGGAACTTTTGGGAAAAAACACAGTAGGTTAAATACGTCTTCTTGTGTGGTCGGGAGAAAGCCTGAGTGACTGCGTGAAGCTGTGAGTCCTACTTCAGTGATGGGAAAATTATCAGAGAACATTTTTAGATACAGGAGTTACGAGAATTTGGAGAAAGATTACCAAATTTGGGAGAGTCAGTATGGCTTTGTCAGGGGAAGATCATGTCTCACGAGCCTGGTTCAATTCTGTGAGGATGTGACGGTTATATTTACGGTTAACTATGGTAGGACATTTCAAAAGGTTTGGTATCCTGGGAGAGTTGGCTTGTGGATTCAGGACTGACGCCCGAAAAGGCAGAGGATAGTTGTGGATGGAGCGTTTTCTCCACGGATGCTGGTGCCAGTGGTGTCCGGCAGAGATCTGTTCTGAGACACCAGGATAGTTGTGCTTTAAAGATGATGTGAGTAAGGAAGTGGAAGGGTGGTTTATTGTATTTGTAATGATGTGGAGGTTGGGGGAATTATGGATGGTATAGTAGTTTGTCACAGGTTTCAACAGGACAGTAACAGGACACAGGGCAGGGCTGAGAAGTTACAGACGGAGTTCAATCCGGAAAAGTACGATGCGAATCACTTTGGAAGGATGAATTTGTAAGCAACAATTACAAAATATATCTTCATTTAAATAGCTGAAGCCAGGTAACATGGAAAATAATATGGAAAAAAAAACACATCATATTTTGTTTTAAGTAATTACATTGCAAAATCCCTTGTGGTGTCAAACTCATGACAAGGGGTTTGAGTGAGTAAAAATAGTTTAACGTAAGTGTTTGTGCAATTGGTTGTCACTAATGTCCCTGACGTGATACCCACACTAATTACAACAGTGGAGTTGCTCTCTCCTCAATAAAAGACTGCTAAACCGATCACCAGTCCATCTGAGCAGCTGAAACGTTCCGTACAATTGAACGCTGCTACTGACGGAATATGGGATATCCGGCGATTTACTACATCGCGGCCATTTTCTATCCCACACTTGTAGCGGTTGGTGTCCCCGGTAAGATGCCGGAGCTGGTCACTTTATGTATGGTACCTTCGTTACTCTGCTGCGTTATCCGCACTGAGCACAGATGCTACCGTCGGCTGAAACGTGTTTCCGGAACGGAGGATTCAAATATCCAATGGTTTTATTTTCATTTTTTTAGTTCAATCGCAGAGTTTTCTTCCTTTCTCAATTAAGGTGGTGCCGACATTTCAATGTTTCATAAGATCACCTCGCTCGGCTTTCTGAAGTGATGCTGCTCTCTTCTTTTCCAGGACAGAGTCACTATTACTGCAGACACTTCGAACTTATAACAATGTGACAGCTTATTTAAATGAAGGTCCAGTCTATTTTCGACTCGTAGGTCTGTTCGTCTGTAAGTCAGTAAATAAGAACTCGTACTTTGCAACTCCATGATGCCACTTTGACACCGTTACAAATAATCCCGTCTGTTCTTCCAACTCCAGTAATTGTTTACTGTGGCGATTGACTGCTCACCGGATCTCTCGCTCTAAACTGTGGGAAGGTCGCCAATCCACTGACACTCACATCCGTCATTGTCCTCCAGCCGGAGTGCAGCGACGGAGACCGCACACACTGGATTCCCGCTTTCCACTTCCAAACAGACCATACCCTGCATAGCATCGGTAGAATGGGGGCATTCAGGGAGCTGACCATATTTCTATTTTGTTTCCAAATTTCTTGTATTTACCTGTTTGGAATAGCAACAGCAGATCTGATGGTCGTTATCGTTATTGCTTCAGTGGAACAGACCAGCAATATCTACATTTATTCTACTTATATTTCTATTCTTTCCTAATTTCTTGTAGTTAATTTAACGGCGATTGTGATCCTATCTCGGGGAAAATGCGGACTCTCTAAATGCATCACCCGTTACCTGGTTGGAAAGGAATCAGCGGATCTGATGGTGGTTGTCTTTGCGGCTTCAGTGGAACAGACCAACAATACCCACATTTATTCTATTCACATTTCTAATACTTTTTCAAACTTCTTGCAGTTAATTTATCCGCAATTGTGATCCTATCTCGGGGAAAATGCGGACTCTCCAAATGCATCACCCGTTACCTGGTTGGAATGGCCACAGCAGATCTGATGGTGGTTATCGTTGTTGCTTTACTGGAACAGACCAACAATATCTACATTTATTCCAGATCCCTGCTCATCACTCCTGTATGCGCTCTGACACTTGTACTTCGGGTCGTACTTCGGACTGTTCTGTTTGGTTCACCGTCAGTTTTACCTTCGATCGCTTCATCGCAATATGTTGCCGAAAACTGCGGGAGCGATACTGCACCGAGAGAAAAGCAACGGTGGTTATCGTGACCGTGGTTATAGTGAGCTGCGGGAGATGTGTCCCGATTTACTTTGCCCTTGAACCTTACGTCATCATTGACAACACGCCGTGGCGGTGCACCGCCACATATGAATACGCTGCTTCACCCGTCTGGAGAGGATATGCATTACTGGGCAGTATTTTAACACCATTGCTACCAATCGGATTAATCCTGGTGTTTAATGGGTTAACTCTACGGTATATCGTTGTGGCAAATAGAGTTCGCAGAAAGCTTCGGCACAGCAGCGACAATCAGAAAGATGCCGAGGTGGAAAAACGCAGAAAATCGATGATTTTGTTGTTTTCTATATCAGCTAATTTCATATTATTTTGGATGCCCAATGTAACCCATTCCCTGAAATGGCAAGTGCAAAACTATTTTTACGAGAACAGATTTTTGAGTTCCCCGGTATACATCCTACAACAATTTGGATTCATGTTGCAAGTACTCAGCATGTGCACCAATACTTGCATCTATACACTGACACAGAGGAAATTCAGAGAGGAGCTGAGGAATGGAATGACGTATGTGTTTACATTAAATGGCCATCTGTGTAGATAACGCCCCCGTCTAATGAGAATTCAGCGGAGTTTTCAAATAAAGCTGTTTTTCAATGAATAGGTTTGACCAATATTTCATAAATTCAAATAATCATATGCCTAATCAAGCAACCCAAACAAAAAGTTGGTGGAACGCAGCAGGCCAGGCAGCATTAATAGGAAGATGTAGAGTCGAGATTTCGGGCCGAGCCCCTTCGTCAGGACTAATTGAAAGAAGTGTGAGTAGATATTTGATGTGGGAGGGGGAGAGGGAGATTCCAAATGAGAGGAGACTACAGGAGGGGGAGATATAAAGCTAAGAGCTGGAAGGTTATTTTGCAAAAGGGATACAGAGATGGAGAAGGGGCGGATCACGCGAAGGGAGGCCTTGGGAGAGCAAAAGGGGAAGGGCAGCATCTGCAGATTTTCTCGTATAAGCCTGATCATCCGGAAATTGCAGAATTGGTGGAAGATTGCTCACTTCACACAGTTCAGGTAGGTAGCAATACAAACGTTCAATGCTGCTGGCGTGATTGTTACATTGGTTGAAATATGTTCCGAACTGTCACAGACACTCGACTGTCACAAGGGAAAGGATGGCTTCAGGACTTTCCGGGTTTAAGTTCTTTCAAAATGGACAGG
The DNA here is from genome assembly GCF_030144855.1 of Hypanus sabinus. NCBI lineage: Eukaryota > Metazoa > Chordata > Chondrichthyes > Myliobatiformes > Dasyatidae > Hypanus > Hypanus sabinus. The sequence continues at coordinate 485,317 of NW_026781218.1, read as the reverse complement.
GCGGGTAACAGAGTCCAATGAGAAACCAGGGATAGTATCGCAGCTGCAGAAAGGGAGGAAAACGTGCAGCGTTCCTTTGTTAATTGACGGTGATATGATCACAGAAACATGCAGGGCGCCATCTCCCCATTTGCAGTATTCTGTATAGCCGCCCACCGTGAGCCAGCGGGAGATTTAAAAAGCGAGCAGATTGAGAAGGGTCAATCATCTCTTCCGCAGTTGAACGGGGCACCACTGCGCAAGCGCGTGAAAGTCGGCCCGTGAGCAGCGGGAGATTTAAAAAGCCAGCAGATTAACGGAGTGGGCGACGGAGTAGTGGGACACAGCGTAGAAATGCTTTGGCCTGAGAGGCTCCGGCGAGCAGATGCTGAGGACGAACTTGCTCCCAGTGAGGTAAGGCTGGGTAAGCTCCTTTAATTAATCTAATTAGCTTAGGAGTATGTAATGGAGGCAGCAGTTAGAGCGGTCGGGTGCTCCGTTTGCAGTATTGGGAAGTCAGGGCGAGCACAATTGTCCCTGATGACTACACCTGCAAAAGGCGCATCCGGCTGCAGCTCATGACAAACGGACTTCGGGAACTGGAGCTGGAGCTGGATGAACTTCGGTTCATTCGGGAGGCAGAGGCAGAAATAAACAGGAGTTACAGGGAGAAGGTCACCCCGAGGAGTCAGCAGACAGGTAGTTGGGTGACTGTCTGGAGAGGGAAGAGGAATAGACTGAATGAGAAGAGCACCCCTGTGGCCGCCCCCATCAATAATAATTATACCGTTTTGGATCCTGTTAGTGGGGATGACCTACCAGGGACAAGTTGCAGTGGTTGTGTCTCTGGCAGCGAGACTGGACCCTCAGCTCAGAATGGAAGGAGGGAAATGAGGAGAGCAGTAGTGATAGGGGATTCGATAGTTAGGGGAACAGATAGAAGGTTTTGTGGAAGAGATCGGGAATCACGGGATGGTCCGTTCCCCTCCTGTGGCAGGGACCGCGATATCTCGGATCGAGTTCTCAGTATTCTCACGAGGGAGGGTGAGCAGCCGGATGTCCTGGTTCATGTCGGGACCAACGACGTGGATAAGAAGAGTGAGGAGGTCTCTCCTCATTCTCTATTCTTCCAGTTTATCTCCCAGGCTCTCTCTCCAATCTCCCTCCAATCAGTCTATCTTGCCCAGTCTATTTCTCCTCGACTGGCCCGCTGAATCTCTCTGCCATAATTCTCTCCGCCTGGTCTCTTTCTCCTCTTTCTCCCCAGTGTTTCTCCCCCAGTCGCCCTCGCCAGACTCTCTCTTATCGAGTCACTCTCTCACCAATCTCTATCCACCGATGCTCTCTCTCCCCGCATTCTCGCTCCCTCAGTCTCTCGCCACATTCTTTCTCTCCAGTCCATCTTCACCTAATCTTTCTCTTCCCCGTTCTCTCCATCTCTCTCTCCCCACTCTCGCCCTGTTTCTTTCTCATACCGGTCCACTTTCCCCTCCGGCTCTCATTCACAGCTAACCCCCCACCCCCCGCCGTTTTTCTCCAATAGGCCATCGGCTCCGTCGCCCTCTCAACTGTTTTCTCTCCTACATTCCCCATCCCCGTCCGTATCTCCCGAGACTCTGGACCCTGTTTCTCTCTGCACATTCTCCAGTCTCCCTCTATCCTCCAATATCACCCCCGTCTCCCACACTCTCCTTCTCTCCTATCAGTCGCTTTCCAATCCCGCTATCTCTCCCCAACCAGGACTCTCACCCAGTATCCCATCCTACGCACCCCCACCCCATTTCTCTCTCCTCCGGACTGTATCCCTGCTATTCTCTTTCTCACTCATCCTCTCTCAAGTCCCACAGTTTCTCTCTGTACAGTCTGTCTTCCTCACGTCTGCCTCTCCCTCCCCGTCTGTTTCTTCGTCCTGGTCTTTTGCTTCACTCCAGTCTCTCTCCTCGCATGGGCTCTCACCCGACACTTTCATCCGCATTTTCTCTCTCTCTCCACCCAGTCTATCTCTTCTGTCCTCTCAGCCTGTCGCTTCCGGTCCAGGCCCCTCTCCCTCTCCCCCCTCTCTCTCTCTATATATCTCTCTCTCTCCCCCCCAGGGCTTTTTGTCCCCCATTTTCTCTGTCCATTCGTTCTCTCTTCTTCAACTCTCCCTCTCCCTGTTTCTCTCTCCTTGCCACTCTCCTTCTACCCTTATCCCCCTCTTGTCTCAGGCCCGTACCTGACACTCGCTCCTTCTCAACCTCTCCCTGTATCCCGTCTTTCTCCGTGTCTCTCTTCCTTCCTATTCTTCCCTCTTTCGCTCCCCGTGTCTCTCCCCATCTCTGCAAGACTCTCTTCCACTAGTTCCCTCTCTCACTCTATAACTCCTTCACCCACTCCCACTCTCTCTTCATCTAACCTTTCTCCGCCATAGTCTTTCTCACCATAGTGTCTGCTCCTTTGAAATTTCTTTTCCCTCGCGTTTCTGGTTCGTTCGCGTTCCCTTCCCTTGCTAATCCTCCATCTCTCTCTCTCTCTCGCTTTTATCTCACTTTCTCTTCCCATCTCTCTCTTCCCCGTGTCTCTCCACTCCACTGTCCACTGTGCTCTCCTTCTCCCGTCATTTCTCCCCCACGTCCGGTTCCGCTCGTACTCCCTCCAAGGCTTTGAGAATATTTGAACGCTCTGAATACATGCTGATTGTATTAAATTGCTGCACAAACGTGTTTATTTACGGGGTAACTAAGTTCAAATGCAGAGAGCAATTCGCCAGCGCAGCGAGATATCCTGTTATGTCAATTATTCAACTAATTAATAAATAAAATTTCTAAGTTCTTCTCAGTGGTGGTAGGGGGCTTTTCCACCTTGACAGTGCAAAACCGGCGATCATTGGAGAACGTGGCAGCGGGGAGAATAAAACTGGTTTGCAGCCCGACGGAGACACATCATGAGAACAGACCCCTCGGCGCCCGCACCCTGCGACCTTCACCTCCGACCAGTGATTAAATTCATCCTGCACCTTATTTTTATTTTTGACCATAACCCCGCTGTCATCATCGCCGAACCAGGTTGAATAATAAATCCCGCCCTACGGTGTAAATACTCAGCGCTCAAGTGACGGACAAAGCCGGTGCTTCTCGCAGACGGAGCAGCTGCTGGAAATATGGCCGTCACAAGGAGAGCGGACGGAGTTCACGGTGAGCACCCCGACGGTCAGATCGGGACTGGTCCGAGCTCGCAGTGAGTGGGCAGCACCGCAATGAGATTTAGCTGTTTGCACCCAACATAGGATCCGTCAACACGCGATGAGCAGACAACATCCACCTGGACACAGACCCGAATTGTAACTGTCGAGTTTGGCAGCTTTCCAAATTTCCATCTGAGTAAAATACATGTTGAATCTCCTCTGCATTCATACCAGTACAAACACATGTCAGTTAATATTTTTCTTTTTTTCCTCACAGCTAAGACCGGTAAAACTCATTTTTCAATTGCTGGGAAATTTCCTACTATTCTAGTGATATTTATTATTGTAGCTTTCTGGAGATTTACATAAATATTGCTGTGTAGGTGTAATTATTATTGTGCAGTGACTCTGGTATGAAACCGCCAGTGGATATTCCAATTGGGACATTGCATACCCTTTTCATATACCATAGTCTTTCAATTTTATTTTTCAAGTCAGCATATTTTTGTTGTTTCTCAAGTACTGATTTCTGTCCACTATCTGTGTTTGGAATGACACACACATACCTGCAGATTTGTCTCTTGTTCTTATTATTAAATAAATTGCTTTTGCTGCTTAATCATGTAATATTATATCCGGATGTGTCTGATGTATTGCCCTATCTCTGGTAATGGATTCGTCATAATAAAATCGCAATCTACTGCTTCGTCCCTCCCTTCTTCCTCACCCTCACCATTCTCTCAACCCTCTCTAATAGGTCAGCACACATCATCTCCCCCAGACTCTTTGCTGCATCCTCACTTTCTCCTTTCCCTTGTCTTACTCCTCTCCCCCCCCCCCCCAATTGCCTTCACTCTCACTTTTCTTCTATAGACAGTGGCTTGCAAATGTTTGGACACCCTTAGTCAAAATTTCTTTTACTGTGAATATCTAAGCGAGTAGAAGCTGAGCTGATTTCCAAAAGCCATAATGTTAAAGATTACACATTTCTTTACTATCTTAAGAAATATTACATTTTATTTTCATCTTTTACAGTTTCAAAATAACAAAAACGGGAAAAGGGCCCGAAACAAAAGTTTGGGCACCCTGCATGGCAGTATTCAGTAGCACCCTTTTGTCAAGTATCACAGCTTGTAGATGCTTTCTGCAGACAGCTAATAGTCTTTCAGTTCTTGGTTGATGGAATTTCGCCGATTCTTCCTTGCAAAAGGCTTCTCGTTATGTGCGATTCTTGGGCCGCGTTGCTCTTTTGAAGTCTGGCCACAAATATTCGATGATGTTTAGGTCGGGGGACTGTGAGGTCCTTGGAAAACTCTTCAGCTTGCGCCTCTTGAGGTAGTCCATTCTGGATTTTGAGGTGGGCATACGATCATTATCCTGTTGTAGAAGTCATCCTCTTTTCATCTCCAGCTTTTTTACAGACGGCTTAATGTTTGCTTCCAGAATTTGCTGGTATTTAATTGAATTCATTATTCCTTCCACCAGTGAAATGTTTCCCGTGACACTGCCTGCAACACAAGCCTAAATCATGATCGATCCACCCCCGTGCTCATGAAATTCTGCACCCTTTTTCCTCCAAACATACCTTTGCTCATTCAGACCAAAAACTCTACTTCAACTTCATCATTCCACAGGACTTGTTTCCAAAATGCTTCAGGCTTGTTCAGAAGTTCCTTTGCAAACTTCCGATGCTGAATTTTGTTGTGAGGACAGAGGAAAAGTTTTCTTCTGACGACTCTTCCATGAAGGTCATATTTGTTCCGGTGTCGCTGAACAGTAGAACAGTGCACCACCACTCCAGAGTCTGCTAAATGCAGGAAGAGGCGGGACACTCTCCCATTCCCAGTCCGCCGCAATCGTAGCTGGTGGGGTTTCGCTCCCCGGAGAGTGAGGTGCTGCTGCTCGCTTGCGAGGCGTTTCGAGTCGATAGGGTCTTCAGACCGAAGGGGCTGTGGAATGGTGGGTGAAAGTTGGAGACTTAACTCGGCTCCGTGGGTCTGATCCATCGGGGAGCGGCGATCCTATAAGTGGAAGCTCGTAGTCCCGGCACTGCTGTGTTTGTTCGTGCTCCTAGGCTCGGGGCTTCCATGGTCCTGAGGTCAAAGGAAGGGTAGGGTGAGAACGCGGAAATACTGGGTTAGGCCGTTAGGGGGAGCTCTTCGATATTTTTAATTTACTGTCGTTCCGTACATCAATTTAACTATATATGATAAAAAGAAGCCTTCAGAAAATATATTAAAACTAATTTTCCATTAGTTTCCATAAAACTAATTTTGCTTCACTCTTAAATGATTTCAAATTAATTAACTTGATTTCTTATATCCTTCACATACACGAGGAGTAAAAATCTTCATGTCACGTCTCTATCTCAATGTGCAATCATAGTAATTTATAATAATATATAGTAAACAGAACAGTCAATGTAGTATAGAATACAAACAAATCAGCGTGAGTTAATCAGCCTGATGTCCTGGTGGAAGCTGTCCCAGAGCCTGTTGGTCCTGGCTTTTACGCTGCGGTACCGCTTCCCGGATGGTAGCAGCTGGAATAGATTGTGGTTGTGCTGACCAGGGTCTCCAATGAACCTCCTGGCCCTTTTACACACCTGTCCCTGCAAATGTCCTGATTCATGGGAAGTTCACATGTAGAGATGTGCTGGCTTGTCCGCACAACTCACTGTTGAGTACTGTGATTAAGGGAGTTACAGTTCTCATACCAGGCAGTGATGCCGCCAGTCATGATGCTCTCAATTGTGCTTCTGCAGAAAATTCTGAGGATTTCTGGGCCATACCAAACTTCCTCAACCGTCTGAAGTGAAAGAGGCACTGTTGTGCCTTTTTCACTTCAGAGTTGGCCTGTACAGGCCACGTTAGGTCCTCGGCGATGTGGATGCCAGGAACTTAAAGCTGCTTACCCTCTCAACCGCAGATCCATTGATCTCAATAGGGGTTCGCCCGTCTCCATTCCTCCTGAAATCCACAACCATCTCCTTCGCTTTTGCGACATTGAGGGAAAGGTTGTTTACCTGACGTCACTGTGTCAGAAAGATAACTTCTTCCCTGCAGGACACTTCGTTATTTTTTGATATTAGGCTAATAAGTGTAAGGTCGTCAGCAAATTTAATTAACAGATTGGAGCTGTGGGTGGCGATACACTCATGGGTGTACAGGGAGTAAAGGAAGCAACTCAGTACATGGCGCTGAGGGGCTCCTGTGATGAAAGTCAGAGGGGTGGAGGTGAGGGAGCCCACTCTCATTACCTGCTGGCGATCTAAGAGGCAGAGTCAAGGACGAGATCTCTGACCTTCCTGTCGAGCCTGGAGGGGATTATGCTGTTGAATATTGAACTGTATTCCAAAAACAGCATTTCTACATAAGCATCCTTCTTTTCCAGATGTGTAAGGACGGTGAGTAGAGCAGTGGCCATTGCGCCGTCTGTCGTTCGGTTGTGTCGGTAGGGAAACTATAAGGGGTTCAGCACCTTCCTTTCGTAAAAGGGTTACATACTCTAATCAGACAGACCCGCGTCAGTCACCAAGTATTCTCAATGTCCCGCTGTGTCCCCACAACCACGTGTCATTCCCCATACCCCTCCCATTGCCACACTCTCTGCCCACAAATCCGTGTCAGGGTCCAAATTAATCACTCTACCCGCTCCCGTCCCCCAGCCCTGTGTCAGTTCCCGATGTAATTAATTGTGTAAGTGGAATTATGATGATATTAAGCTGGAACATCGAAGCATAAATAGGGAAAGTATCAGACATAACTGTCGATTTACAAAGTAGCCGGGGACAAACTGAAGAATGGAATTAGGATAACTAGAAACGTCTAGAGAAGGTCCGCAGTAACTTTAAGGAAAGTACCAAGCCATTCTAGATGTATGTGAAGAAACAGATGACTGGAATCAGTGCAGGACTGGTCCGGGATAGAATATGAAGCAAGTCCCTGAGGTTAGGGGGAAGAAGGGCAGATCCTGAATGAAGACTTCCGTTCAGTATTCACCAGTCACAGAGACATTTGTGAGGAGAGCGTGAAACGGGTCGATGTGCGACGACATATCGTGGTTAAGAGACAGGATGCACTGAAACTTATGAAAACAAATACATAGGATAGATAAATCCTCTTGTTTGGTCGGGAGAATCCCTGGGTGACTGCGGGAAGCGGAGAGCCCTGCTTCATTGAGGCGCAAATTATTGGAGAACGTTCTTAGAAACAGGATTTGGGAGAATTGGCAGAAGCATTGCCTGATTTGGGAGACTCAGTGTGGCTTTGTGAGGGGCAGATTATCTCTCACGACACAGGTTCAATTCTGTGAGGAGGTGATGGTCATCATCGGTTAACCAGGTAAGACATTTCAGAACGTTAGGAGTCTTGGTATCCTGGAAAATCTGGCTGGTGGATTCAGCACAGACGCCCAAGAAGGCAGAGGGTAGTTGTGGATGGAACGTTTCCTCCCTGGGTGCTGGTGCCTGTGGTGTCCTGCAGAGATCTGTTCTGAGTCCCCCCGGATTTTTGCGCTTTAAAAATGATGTGAATAAGGAACTGGAAGATCGGTTTATTGTATTTGCAATGATGTGGAAGTTGATGGGATTATGGATAGTACAGAAGGTAGTCACAGATTACAAGAGGACAGTGACAGGACGCAGAGCAGCGCTGAGATGTTACAGATGGAGTTGAACCCGGAAAGCTACGAAGTGATTCACTGTGAAAGGATGAATTTGAAGACAGAGGTGATACTTTCTCGAGTCAACCGAGGGCCGCACATTAGTACGAGTTCCACAATGGAAAGAGTGATGAGACTTTCTCCAGTAAGCCGAGGGCCGCTCATCGGTACGAGAACCACAATCGGCACGGAGCGGTGCACTGCAGGAGCAGAAGGAAGTGAGATTGACAGGGGAGCTTCACCACATCCGTTGTTCTGCACATACTCATAGTGGCCATTGCTTAAGAAAACAGGTTGAGTGAACTCGGAGTTTTCTCCTTGGAGCGACGGAGGATGAGAGGTGACATGATAGAGGAGTACAGGGTGATGAGAAGCATTGATGATGTGCATAGTCAGCGGCTTTTTCCCAGAGAGGAAATGGTTGCACCAAGAGGATACAGGATTCGGGTGCTTGGGAGTAGTTACAAATGAGATGTCAGGAGTAAGTTTTTTACTCAGAGAGTGGTGAGTGTGTGGAATGGGCTGTCGGCAACGGTGGTGGAGGCGGATACGATAGGGTCTTTTAAGAGACTTTTGGATAGGTACATGGAGCTTGAAGAAATAGAGGGCTATGGCTAACCCTAGTAATTTCTAAGGTAGGGACATGTTCGGCACAACTTTATGGGCCGAAGGGCCTATGCTGTGTTGTAGGTTTTCTATGTTTCTATGTTTGTATGAAAGACGATATACCTGAAAGCAAATCAGGAGAGAGACAGACAACTTCGTGGCAAATAATAGAACAGCCTGAACACCTGCGGAATGTTCACAGATTTTACTTGTTACTTTTGTTGAAACATAGAATGGATGGCGAAATACTGGTAGAATTGTAGCTGGTTTGAGAATATCTTTAAAGTTAAATCGACTGCATCGCAGGTCACGGGTATGGGGTGCTCATGTCATTCACTGGAAGAGGTCAGGTTCCTACCAAACGCCGCACGTGTGCCCAGAAAAACATTGTTCTTCAAACTGCCCACCGCCCTCGCTAAACTCCAGAAGACACGTTCCCTTTTTGACCACAGGTCTCTGGAATACCGTTGTGGATCTTTTACAGTGTTTAGAGGAATATGTGCAGTGTACTTTATTGTAACACATGTCAGTTGTCACTGTGCTTTCCATCAATCACACCTCTCGGAATAATGGAACGAACGAAAGAAAAGAATGTACGAATATTCCCCTTTAATCAAGAAGTGCTCTCAGTTCCTCTTGCCAAACAATCTATTTTCCTCAATTTCAGAAGCGAATGTGCTCCGTCAAATGTTACAAAATAAATCGACTTCCAGATGAATACCTACTTTGAAAGCAACACAGATGTAAAAAAAATCCTATTTAAATAGCTGAAGCCAGGTATCATGGAAAATAACATAGAAAATTCAAATCATATTTTGTTTTAAAGTAAATAGTTTGCAATATCCCTTGAGGAGTCAAATTCATGACACGGAACAGTGATAAAAATAGTTTAACGTAAGTGTTTGTGCAGTTGGTCGTCACTAATGTCCCTGATGTGATCACCACGCTAATTGCCTCAGTGGAATTGCTCTCACCTCAATAAAAGTCTGCTAAACCGATCACCAGTCCATCTGAGCAGCTGAACGTTGCTTCTGACAGAATATGGAATATCCGGCTATTTACTACATCGCAGCCATTTTCTATCCCACTCTTGTAGCGGTTGGTGTCCCCGGTAAGATGCCGGACCTGGTCACTTTATGTATGGTGCCGTCGTTACTCTGCTGCGGTATCCGCACTGTTACTAAGCACAGATGCTACCGTCGGCTGAAACGTGTTTCCGGAATGGAGGATTCCAGCTTCTCATTGTTTTATTTTCATTTTCGTACTTTGATCGAAGTAATTTTTTCTTTTGTCAGTGACGTTCGTGCCGATATTGACAGTGTTTCATAATTTCACCTCGCTAGGCTTTCTGAAGTGATGCTGGTCTCTGCTTTTCTAGGTCCGAGTCTCTATCAGTGCAGACACTTCGACCTTATAACAACGTGGCAGCTTATTTAAATGACGGTCCGGTCTATTTTCGACACGCAAATCTGTTCTTACACAAGTCAGTAAATGATAAATTGTGTTTTGTATCTTGTGATTCCACTTTGTCACCGCTGCAAACAATCCCTTCAACTGTTTCGCCCCTAATAATAGAAATGGTTTTGTTTACGATCTTCCGTTCACCGGACCGTACTTCTGTAAGTAAATGAGAACTCGTGCTTTATATCTCCTTGATGGCACTTTGACATCGCTAAGAAATAATCCCGTCGGTTCTTTAACCTCTAATAATGGAAACAGTGTTGTTTACAGGAGCGATCGACTGCTCACCGGTCCGTGAGTCGTGGAACTCGGATGCCTCGCTCTAAACTGTGGGAAGGTCGCCAATCCACTGACACTCACATCCGTCATTGTCCTCCAGCCGGAGTGCAGCGACGGAGACCGCACACACTGGATTCCCGCTTCCCACTTCCAAACAGACCATACCCTGCATAGCATCGGTAGAATGGAGGCATTCAGGGAACTGACCATATTTCTATTTTGTTTCCAAATTTCTTGCAGTTAACTTAACGGCGATCGTGATCTTATCTCGGGGAAAATGCGGACTCTCCAAATGCATCACCCGTTACCTGGTTGGAATGGCCACAGCGGATCTGATGGTGGTTATCGTTGTTGCTTTAGTGGAACAGACCAACAACATCCACATTTATTCCAGATCCCTGCTCATCACTCCTGTATGCGCTCTGACACTTGTATTTAAGGTTGCAACGACGGACTGTTCTGTTTGGTTCACGGTCAGTTTTACCTTCGATCGCTTCATCGCAATATGTTGCCAAAAGCTGCGGGAGCGATACTGCACCGAGAGAACAGCAACGGTGGTTATCGTGACTGTGGTTATAGTGAGCTGCGGGAGATGTGTCCCGGTTTACTTTGCAGTTGAACCATACGTCATCATTGACAACATGCCATGGCGGTGCACCGTCACATATGAATACACTACTTCACCCGTGTGGAGAGGATACGAATTACTGGACAGTATTTTAAATCCGTTGCTACCAATCGGCTTAATCCTGGTGTTTAACGGGTTAACCATAAGACATATCGTTGTGGCAAATAGAGTCCGCAGAAGTCTTCGGCACAGCGGCGACAATCAGAAAGATGCCGAGGTGGAAAACCGCAGAAAATCTATGATTTTGCTGTTTTCTATATCAGCTAATTTCATATTATTTTGGTTGCCCTATGTAGCCCATTCCCTGAAATGGCAATTGGAAAACTATTTTTACGTGAACAGATATTTGAGTTCCCCTGTATACATTCTGCAACAATTTGGGTTCATGTTGCAAGTACTCAGCATGTGCACCAATACTTGTATCTATACCCTGACGCAGAGGAAATTCAGAGAAGAGTTGAGGAATGGAATGAAGTATGTGTTTAGATTAAATGGCCATCTGTGTAGATAACGCCCATGTCCAATTACAATTCAGCGGAGTTTTCAAATAAAGTCGTTTTACAATTAACAGGTTTGGCAAATAAGTCGCAAATTCAAACAATCATCTGCCTGGTCACCCAGAATTGCAGAATTGGCGGAAGAATGCTGACTTCATACAGTTCAGGTAGGTTGCAATACAAACACTCAATGCTGCTGGCGTGATTGTTACATTGGTTGAAGTATGTTCCAAACTATCACAGACACTCGACTGTGACAAGGGCAGGAATGGTTTCAGGACCTCCCGTGTTTTAGATGTTTCAGAATGGACAGGGCCGGGTAACAGAGTGTAAAGGGAGTGCTGTGGCTAACCAGGGGTAGTATCGTAGCTGCAGAAAGGGAGGACAACGTGGAGCGTTTGCTTGTTAATAGATGGCGAGACTAACACATCACCCCATTTGGAGTATTCTGTACAGCCTCCAACCAGATTAACAGAAAAAAAACTGCAACGAGAACACTGAGGAACGATCGGGAGTGGAACGTGGACGTATGCCATGTTATTGGAACGTAAAATTAAAACCTACCTAATATTCTTCGGCATATTCCCAGGGTAGAAGGTTCAGGTATGGCATAATTTCTCAGTTGTGTCCAGGAAAGATTCATGTCACTATAAGAAGTCAGGTGGACTAGCGAACGGTTGATACCGGATCTAATATTAAGAAAGGAAACGGGTCAGGTGACAGATCTCTCCGCGAGTCAGCATTTCAGAAGATAGGGAGAACTCCCCTACATTTAGCTTGCACCTGTGTAGGATCAGGAGCAGGGAAGTATTTAATTGGGGGTCTGCGAATTATGGCGCTTCCTGGCAGGAACTTGGGAACGTACAGTGGGAAATTATAGACAATAGACAATAGGTGCAGAAGTAGACCATTCGGCCCTTCGAGCCTGCACCGCTATTTTGAGATCACGGCTGATCAATTACTATCAATACTCTGTTCCTGCCTTGTCCCCATATCCCTTGATTTCCCTATCCATAAGACACCTATCTAGCTCCTTCTTGAAAGCATCCAGAGAATTGGCATCCACTACCTCCCGAGGCAGTGCATTCCAGACCCCAACAACTCTCTGGGAGAAGAAGTTTTTCCTTAACTCTGTCCTAAATGACCTACCCCTTATTCTCAAAACATGCTCTCTGGTACCGGACTCTCTCAGCATCTAGAACATATTTCCTGCCTCTATCTTGTCCAATCCCTTAATAATCTTATATGTTTCAATCAGATCCCCTCTCAATCTCCTTAGTTCCAGCGTGTACAAGCCCAGTATCTCTAACCTCTCTGCGTAAGACAGTCCAGACATCCCAGGAATTAACCTCGTGAATCTACGCTGCACTTCCTCTACAGCCAGAATGTCCTTGCTTAACCCTGGAGACCGGGGAAATGCGCAACAGATATGTGGGTATTGTTTAGGGAGCACTGACATGGGGTTCAGTAAGGGCTTGTCTCACTGTCGCAGGGAAAGGATGACAGCGTAAGGTAAACTTAGGTGACCAGAAATATGGACGAATCAAGAAGAAGAAAAAAGATAGTTTAGGTTTAGGAAGAAAGGATCGGGTAGGGTTATGGCGAGTCACAATGCAGACAGCAAAGGATTTAACAATTGACTTAGAAAAGGTATAAGGGGAGCTGTGAATGCCTTAGCGAGTTGCACTGAAGTAAGGGAAGAACAGGAGGATGACTAGATCGAGTGTGGGCAGACCAGAGGAAAATTGTGTTTGGAGTCAAGGAAGTGGTGAAGTGTCCTTACTGAATACATTGATGAATATGAACACAGAGTCAAAAGGCTAGAACGTGCCGACGCTAAGAAGGAGGATGCGCCGGAAACTTCGAAAACATTATGATAGGTGATTCTACGGTGCCGGAAGGGATATAGTCCAGGTCATTTTGGAAAGCGAGCGAAGATATTGCTGTAATTTTGGACGGGATATTTGTGTCTTCGTTGGTCATGGATGTAGAACTAGAAGACTGGGGGGGGGCGGGGGCGGTGGGTGGCAAATGTTATTCCTTTGTTAACCAAATATAATAGGGAGACTCCTTCGAATTACAGACCAGCGAGCATTATGTCAGTCGTGGGTCAAAATTTCGGTACACTTTACAACTATATTTGGACTTCGCAGTTATAGAGGGAAATAACCGATTTAATCTGACCACCTAGCAGCAGCTGGATAATTAATGGAATTAGGGCTGATGACGTAAGCAAATCGCTGAGCTAATGATTACACCGCCAAGTTATCTAAACTGACCTTCCATTTACATATTACAGGGCAGATGCTACAATGACCTCAAAACAATCTTTTCCAATGAGACCTGCAACTTCAAACCAGCATTTCAAAGTGTTTCAAAGTAATCAGCAGCTTTTGCTGCTCATTAAAAGAACCAGCCTTCCAAAATGCCAATTACAAATTCCCAATTCAAGTAGACACCATTTTATCCAAATGACAATTTACTTCTGAATCGTGATTTTATCGTCTCGGGTGTAGAAGCGGTCAAATTTCGATCCCTTTAACCCTGAATCCACACGGCCGGTGTGGAGTCCGTGTCTCCATCAGAAACCCATAATAAATGAACCATTCATAACTACACAAACTAAAAACTCTGCGAAAGCAAACCAAACATCCGGGCTTAGACTTCTCTTCCTGCAAAACCATCGCAGGCAATTGGAGAATACAGAATAGACAACTTCCAAAGCAAAAGGCCTCAGCACGTATTCTAAAGAACTTAGGAGAGTGAGACCTGGAGACCTGAGACTCACATACATTAACACCTTAGAATTTCGGAATGATATGTAGCCTCCGAATTTCGCATCAGTTCCTGGAAAACACTTCTCGCAAGGAGACACAAATTTTCTGTCTCATCTATGGTGAAAAAAAAGAGTAATTCAACCCCCCATCCAACACAAACTACAGAAACACATGACTGCCATCAAGTCATTCATGCCCGTAATCTTTCTATTTCTCTTTCAATTGAACTCAATTATGTCCAAACCTCGTGCTATATTTTAAATCCGCGATGCATTCATATTTTCAAAATAGCGCAGAAAATGGCATGCCCTTATTTGTTCAATAGTTAATAAACAGCTGTAATGGCAACCATACAACAGTTAGTAAAGCCTTTCGACTCCAAGACAAGGAGACGCAGAAAGTAATGTATCGTCCAGGAGTTAATATTCAACACAATGAAAAATATGGCGTCTCCCCAACTCCAAGCATTCAACGACTTCCGAGGTTTCCCAGCTCCAATTTCTGACCGAGGACAGGATTCGGATTAAATGAACCCATTGTTGTATAGTATCAGGGCTACTGATCCCCTGTACCTCCGATGAAGCAACAGATTTGTTCACTGTACTGGGGCCGCTGTCACACCCACCTCCAGCCCGGAACCGTTGTCTTTACCGCCTTACTGAAGGAGTGAAGGTATTTTCCTTCAGTATGCTACTCCCTTCATCATCTCACATCTGCACTTCTTTCTTCTCCTGCTATGACCATCCATTTTACTCAATCTCCATGCTTCAGTGTGTGGATTGACAGAGGGACTGAAAAGCATCAACGACTTTCTAGATTGTTCGGTTCTGTGAGACACTGAAGTTCTAACCCAGACATAGAGTCAGACAGCCACAGGAAGCAACTGCACAGAAGCAGGATCTTCAATCCGTCAGGCCCGTGAGGAATTATTTACACTGCCTACTGCCATCGACCTCACCCGGACCGTGGCCATCCATATCCCTCTCATCCATGTACTTATCCAATCATCTCTTAAACGTTGAAATTGAAATTTCAATTACCACCTGTGTTGTCAGCACCGTCTGCACTCTGACCACCCTCTGAGTGAAGACGTTTTCCCTCATGTTTCCCTTAAACTTTTCACATTTCTCCCTTCTCTCATGATCTGCAGTTGTATTCTCGCCCAACATCAGTGGAGAAAGCCCGCTTGCATTTACACTCTCTATACGCCTCTTAATGTTGTATACCTCCATCAAATCTCCCCTAAGTCCACTACCCGCTCGGGAATAAAGTGCTGACATATGTAATCTTTCCTTTTAATTCAAAGCATTCAGTACCGGCAATAGCCGTGAAATTTTTTCTTCATTTTTTTCAATCCTATTTGCATCTTTCCTGTAGGTAGTTGAGCCCAACTGTACACAATATTCCAATTCGGGCCCCAATAAAGCCTTAAATCACAGCAACGTAACGTCCCAGCTCCTGTACTCCATACTTTGGTCTAGGAAGGCGAAAGTGCGAATAGCTTTACGACCCTGTCTAGCTGTGCCGCAACTTTCACTGTATTATGGACCTGCATTCCCAGAGTCGTTTGTTCTATCGTACTCCTCCGTGCCCTATTTCTCATTGTGTTAGACCGACCCTGGCTGGTCCTCCCAATTTGCAAATTCCAACACTTGTTTGCGTTAAATCCGATCTGACAGTTTTCAACCCATTTTTCCAGCTGGTCCAGATCCCGCTTCATGCTCCGGTACTCCTTCCCGCTGTTGACTACACCCGTAATGATGTTGTCATCGGCAAATTTGCTCATCCAGTTCACAACATTATTATCCAGATCGTTGATATAGATTAAGAATAATAACAGCTACAGCGACGATCCCTGGGACACTCCTTTCGTCACAGGTCCCCAGTGAGAGAGACAATCATCTATTATCACACTATAGCTTCCCCAACATAGCCAATGGCGAATCCATCTTATTACCTCATCATGGAAGCCAAGCGACTGAACCTTCTCGAACATCCTCCCATACAGAACCTTCAGAAACTGCTTGCTGAAGTCCCTGCTAGACGGCCTCCACTGCCTTGCCACCACACCATTCCCGGTAACTACCTCGTAAAGCTCTGAGAGATTGGTTAGACATGACCTGCAAAGCACTGGCCCATACTGACTATCGCTAATGTTCCTGTTTGTCCAGATACTTCCCTTCATACCCCATGACCGGCGTAGTCTGAACACCGAGGACAATTCCTCATTACATAGTACTTGGCCAGTCCCTTCCGAGCAAAGATATCGAGATCATCCAGCGGTCGGTACTGATATTTATGGCCTATTGTTCTTTAAATTCTCCTGCACTTTATTATCCGACGCACCGAGAGTAGTCTGGAAAAGCAAGGCGTCATAGCTTTAAATAGTTAATCGACTTGCTTAACTATACCAAGACACAGTACAGTACATCGAGCACAGTACATAGAATATTACAGCACAGTACACGAGGTTCTGATAGGCTTTCAACTTATGTAAGTTCGATCTAACACAACACCGCTGCATCTGAATCAGAATCAAAGGTTTCAATGGTAAACTTAAAGAATCAGAACCAGATTTAATATCACAGACATACGTCGTGAAATTGTTAACTTTATGGGAGCAGTACAATGAAATACAGGATAAATAAATATAGAGAAAACAAAACTGAGATACAGGTGGCAGCGGGGAGAGAAGCTGCTCCTGAATCGCTGAGCCTGAGCTTTCAGGCTTCTGTATCTCCTTCCCGATGGTAACACTGTATAGAGGGCACGTCCTGTTAGTGGACAATGTTAATGATGGACGCCACTGTGAAAAGATTCATCCCTTGTAACAATTATTAACGAGATACAGAGAATCTGTATTTACCAACAAGTATCTTTTATTATTTATACTAAAAGCACGTAGATTTACACACCATCTTCCTGTGTGCACCCTACTGGAAACCCTGACACTCCATGAACAGTCAATGAAGATAAAAGGTATTATCCCGGAAAAGAATCTACGCTGGTAAGACAATTCATAGAAACACAGAAAACATAGAAAATCTACAGCACGATATAGGGCCTTCGGCCCACAAAGTTGTGCCGAACATGTCCTTACCTTAGAAATGACTAGGCTTATCGATATCCCTCTATTTTTCGTTGCTCCATGTACCTTTGCAAAAGTCTCTTAAAAAGACCCAATTGTATCCGCCTCCAGCACCGTTACCGGCAGCCTATTCCACGCATTCACAACTCTCTGAGTAAAGAAACTTACCCCTGACATCTGCTCTGTACCGAATCCCCAGTACCTTCAACCTGTGTCCTCTTGTGGCAACCGTATCAGCCCTGGGAAAAAGCCTCTGAATATCCACACGATCAATGCCCCTCATCATCTTCCGATCCTCATGTTCCCGATCTCCACGTGTCCGTGTGGCCCTACTTTTCAGCAATGGTTGGTCTCTGGCCGCTGGAGAGTTATCACCCCTGCATATCTGAAGCTGCGGAATCTTATATTGTTCCTCATCAATTGAACCATTGGATCCCCAAACCATTGGCTCAAGGTCACCAGACCTACCTGGGTCACATGGTTACTGATCATTGTACAGAGCTAAAACCAACATATTGTACCTGGCTCTGCCCACCCCAGCCTTGTGTATTCGTATGTTTACACCCTGACTGGTCCAAACCGGTCAAATGAGGCAACCCAGACAGAGTCTAACGAGACTACAGATTGCTTCTTTGATATGTCTGGCATTTTACATAACAAGTAGCTGCTCCTCTGAGCATGGTCTCAGGTTTATTGCTCTGATTAGATTGTCCCTGGGTCAGGAATCAGCTCAGAGTCCACGCCTTTTGCATAACAAATGGCGACTTGTTTGAGAATGGTCTCAGGTTTAGCAGATCATTACCTGAAGCTCCCTCTGTCCACATTCAATTCCTCTGATTAAATTATTCCAATGCAAGAAACAGTTCATAGCCCACAAAATGGGTGCGGGCGGGGCAGAGAGAACTGGTTTGTCTGCTTCCCCAGTCTTTGATCAGTCTGTAGCTTCTACTGGCCAACAACACTGTTTTATGACCCATTCAATCTGACACGACGGTATCTTTCTCGGGTCTGCTGTCGTCTGAATGCACCAGGGCGGATGATGGAGGTTTGGCGGAGATGCCGAGTGCTGTAGGGGTCGAAGGGGTTTAATGATATGCGGTGTAATGCAGGGGTTGGAACGGTTTTGTTCCGTGCCCCATAACGGGTTAAAATAACCAGCCGAAATGGAACATACCTGGAGTCTGATATTGTTACAAACAAAACATAATTTATAGTATCTAAGTAATTAAGGGCGATTAAGGGAGCTGGGGCTTCACTCTTTGGAGAGAAGGAGGATGAGAGGAGACATGCTAGAGGTGTACAAGTTATTAAGAAGAACAGATAGAGCGGATAGCCAGCGCCTCTTCCCCAGGGCACAACTGCTCAGTGCAAGAGGACATGGCTTTAAGGTAAGGGGGGGGGGAGTTCAAGTGTGGTATTAGGGGAAGGTTGTTTTACTCAGAGAGTGGTTGGTGCGTGGAATGCACTGCCTGAATCAGTGGTGGAAGCAGATATACTGCAGAATTTTAAGAGACTACTAGACAGTTATATGGAGGAACTTAATGTGGGTGGGGGTGTTACATGGGAGGCAGGGTTTGAGGGTCGGCACAACATTGTGAGCCGAGGGGACTGTAATGTGTTGTACTATTCTATGCTCTATGTAATATGTAATTTAGTAATATAAAACCAGATAAATCAAACAGGTTAGCAGATTTTATGCATTTATGTGTGTAAAAATAATAACCCAAACTTCTTCAAGCTTAGGTGGTAAATGATACAGTCTTACGATGCTATAGGAATGACCTCATTTCAGTTCTTGATATTAAGTTGAGTAGAATTGAGGAGAGAGGGAGAGAGAGAGAGAGAGAGAGAGAGAGAGAGAGAGAGAGAGAGAGAGAGAGAGAGAGAGAGAGAGAGAGTGAGAGAGGTGATTTGTTTTCCAAGTAAGCCGATGCCGACGAATTTTCCTCCGAAGTCCTGTTAAGGTGACCGACTGTGATCACACAAAAGGGTACCGTTTTCACGCGGTAAAGCTATCAACACAGACCAGGGTTAAACACACCGAGAGCTTTCCACCGGTCACTCCTTTTCCACACTGCGAGGAAAACCCACACTTTAGTGGACAGTGAAAGCTCAACCAGTGTCCATTACTTCTGTATTTCTGTCCTTGTCTTCCGTGTGCCTGTGTGAAAAGTCAGCTGACCTTGTATATATGCCAAACATGCTGAACGCGAGCTGCCCATTATATAGCCCCGCCCTTCCGTAACCATGGAGACTCACGAGCTGTTCGGTGCTCTCTCTCTGAATCAGTGTACACTCTCTCTCTCTCTCTCTCTCTCTCTCTCTCTCTCTCTCTTTTACAGGCACATTTCATATTGAATAATGCTTAGGATGTCGTTGCACCTCCCTATTCTTGGGGAAAAAAGTTTGATCATGGAGCAAATTTTTTGTCTAACTAGATTGCAGAATATGAAGCAATACATACCTGATTAACATGTAGCTGACTACAGAAGTGCAAAAAAAAAATACTAGCTATCTCATTCTTAAACTTAACATCCAGACAATCAATCCACCATGTTATTGTCTTTACCTTTCACATATATTGTTACATAAGCAAATTTTCTGAAAACCAAATCCTGTTATCTTCAAACTAGCGTTTGATCACACATTTTCTCTTTTCCACTTGACCACAGAACAATTAACCATCACGTGATCAGCTCCAACTGCGCTTTCAAGGGCGGCCTGAACTAATTTCTGCACAGGTGCTAAATCCTCACTCATGTTTTCTAAACTAAGCCCATTCGCTGAACTTCCAAACAAGTCCTTTGTTCCAAACAAGTCATTAATTCCAACACCAAGATCTTTAGTTCTATATGTTTCCATATGAACATCTGCAGATTGTCTCTCTTGGTCAAAACAGCACTTCCCTTTGTTTTAAGAAGTCCCCAAATCCTGTGTCTCCAATTCCCAAACTTGAACAACATCACCAAGGTGTTTATCGTTAAATTCCAAAATATAGTTAATCAAATCAACGTGTACTGTCTCCGCATCTGAGAGAGCTGTTTCTGTCAGCAAGGTCAAAGGTCTTGAAACTAATGTAGACTTCAGAGGTACTTCGTTCAAAAGTCCAGAGACAGCACCCTTCTCAATATCTTCAATAACATTCACCTCACCAGTGTTCATCTCATCACAAACTTTTAGATCACTGTCTACTCAAGTGACTGAGAATCTTCAATTTCCACTAGTACCAAGGCTAACCCATTATTCACTGAACCAAGTCCATCTGACCCAAAAGAACTGAATTCCTTCTCAACCGGGTCAAACACCTCAGACCTTAACTGAGTTTCAACACAAGGTTCAGTACCCTGTGAATACACAGGTGCTTCAACAACCTGAACACAGGCAATCGGGCCAGCTGCCTCTTCTACGCTTTCAGTACTAGCCCCAAATTCAAATGCCAGTTCACCCTGATTACCGCAGCTGCTCTCTTTGAGGCTCTCATTCAGGGAAAACTTAACCTCATGGGTTAAAGTAAACTAGTCTGTTGACTCTCAGCCACTTTCTCATCATCCCTTTAATGTTTTCTAACCGAAGCTGAACCTCAGCCTGAGTAGGTTTACTTTCCACACCATTTCCCACACATCCTCTTCAAACGTCCCCTTGCATATATAATGCTCTGCTATTTGCGGCTGTATTATCGAAATCCTCATTCCTGTGCTCACCTTAAGTTTTAACTTATGAGTAATTCCCAGCAGCAAATCCCTCTTAGCATCATCTCATACTTCAGGAGCTGGTTCCACAGAAACCTACCAACCTCAATCTCCATTGCTGCTGATTTTCCACTCAAGGAAATCAGAAGTGTTATTCTACAATAAGAACAACCACTAATCACTCAATTAAGCCCCCAACAAATTCAGAATGGCTCCCAGCAATGTTTCCATTTCCTGGACGAGCCCCCAATTTTACCACGTATCCCGTAACGGGTTAAAAGAACCATCAGAAATAGAACAAACTGGAATCTGGTTTTAGAACATAGAACATAGAATAGTACATCACGGTACAGGCCCTTCGGTACACAATGTTGTGCCGACCTTTAAACCCTGCCGCACACCTTAAATTGTAACCACATATCACCCTGGTTCCCCACACTGCCAAATTTCCTGACATTTACATTGTACTCTACCTTGTAGGTTGTCCTTCCAAAGTGTACCACCTCACACTTCTCCGTGTTGAACTCCACCTGCCACTTCTCAGCCCACTTCTAACTCCTTGCGTGATTCCAGTAAACCAATCTTCGATTCGTGCCAGTATCTTTCCTGTAATACCATGAGTTGTGATCTTGATTGGCAGCCGCATGTGCAGCAAGTTATTAAAAACCATCTGAAAATCCAAGAGAAAAACAACAACTGCCTCTCCTTTGTCTGTTCTGCTTGTTATTTTGTCAAAGAATTCCAAGAGATTTGTCAGGCAATATATACCTTGAAGAAAACCATGCTGAATTTGGCTTACTTTAGCATGCGCAATGTACCCCGAAAAATCAGCCTGAATGGAATCCAACAACTGAGGTCAGATTTTCGGTTCTACAATTTCCTTTCTTCTGCCTCCCTTCCTTCTTAAAGAGTGGGGTGACATTTGCAACTTCCTAGTTCGGCAGAAACATCCCAAAATGAGGACAATTTTGAAAGATGATTACTCATTGTTTCAGAGAATCATGAGGGGGAAGGTCTTCACTCAGAGGCGGTGAGAATGTGGAATGTGCTGCCAGAGCCAGTGGCAGGGTCGACTTTCAACATTTCAGAGAAGTTCGGATGGATATATGGATGGGAGGGAAAGGATGACTAAGATCCCGTTAGAATTTGCTGGAACTAGGCAGATTAATGGCTTGATACAGACTAGACTGACCGAATGCAATTTTCCTGTGTTGTCATGTTGCATGACTCTAATACTTTCACAAAATCTTCAGCTATCTCTTTCTGAGCCCTGATGTGTACATCATCAGGTCCAGGAGACTTATCTACCTCCAGTCTTTCCAGCTTCCAAAGCACCTTTTGTCATTAGTAATGGATCTACACTCACATATGTCCACGATACTCTTGAATTATTGTTTTTTTTTAAAGAAGATGATAAGTCAGAGTAAGTTGTGTAGGGGGCAGGGGAGGAAGAATAACAACAGGTACTTCATCGGTGAAACTGGGAGAAGGGGAGGTGTGTTAATTTAAAAAAAAAAACCTCTTCAGGATATGTTTGTCCTAACGAAACCAGAATTGAGCCGTGCATGCCGGAATGTGTAAGACTAAAACAAAATTCACACCACTATATTTAAATGAGAGCACAATCCAGAAACATGAAGAAGTGGTCTCTATGGAAGATCAAGTCGACCACTCATGTCCGTCCATAGAAGACATCCCAGCGAATTGAGCAAACAATTTCCTAACAAATTGAGAAATGAGTGTGTTTCGCGACCGCTGTACCTCAGGTTATACCAGCTCAAGGCAAGAAACAAGTAAAAATTAATAATAACTTTTTGAGGTTGACAAACCCTGTATAAACATTCGATCGCTCCTTCATCATTAAACGTAGATGAATTAATTAAATGGTAGAACTATATTCTAAAGGTATAAACATGAACTTTAGACAGGATCAGTGCAGAGCAAAATTATGAAAGTTGCAATAGAGCTGGTAGTGTATGAAGCAGATCACCCAGATACAATACAACTGAGAGATGGATATTTAAAAATAGACCAAAATACATGGGAGCAGAGTTAGGTTATCGAGTCTGCTCTGCCATTTCATCATGGCTGGTCCAATTTTCTTCTCAGACCCAATCTCCGGCTGTCTCCCTGTATCCCTTCATGTCCTGACAAGTCAAGAATCTATCAGTCTCTGTCTTAAATAAGCACAACGTCTTGGCCTCCACTCTACCTATGGCAACGAATTCCACAGATCCACCACTCTCCGGCTAAACTCATCAATGTTGCAAATGGGCGACCCGCTATTCAGAAATTGTCTCCTCTGGTCCTAGACTCTCCCACCATAGGACACATTCGGTCCACATTCAGCCCATCGAGGAAATTCGCTAGGTTTAAATTGTATCACCCATCATATTCTCTTCATATGACAAGGTATCCAATCCTGGAATCACTTTCATAAACCCCTGTTAAACTCACTCAAATGTTAACCCATTTTTCCTAATATCAGCGGCCCAAAACAGCTTACAATCTCTAAGTGAGTTGTTGTGCTTTTTAAGTTCACTGCTGGTATGAACAGACCACGTGAGATCCTCTGTGATGTGGATGCCGAGGAACTTCAGGCTGTTCACCCTCTCAACCTCAGATCCATTGATGTCAATAGGAGTTATCCTGTCTCCATTTCTCCTGTAATCAACAGCCAGCTTCATTGTTTTTGCGACAATGAGGGATGTTTTTTTTTACTTGACGGCACTCTGTCAGAGAGATAACTTCTTCCCTGTAGGCCACTTCGTTATGTTTTGAGATTAGTCCAATCAATATAGTATCGTCGGCAAATTTAATTAACAGATTGGAGCTGTGGGTGGCGATGCAGTCATGGGCATACAGGGAGTAAGGTAGGGGCCACAGTACATGGCCCTGAGGGGCTCCTGTGTTGAAAGTCAGAGTGGTGGAAGTGAGGGACCCCACCCTTTCTACCTGCTAGCATCCTATCGAGCCTTGGGGGAATTATAGTGTTCAATACTGAACTGTCGTCCAAGAATTGCATTCTCACATAAGCATCCTTCTTCTCCAGTTGTGTAAAGGACGGTGTGTAGAACAGTGGCCATTGCGCCGCCTGTCGATCAGTGGTGTCGGAAGGCAAATCAAAAGGGGTCCAGCACCCTCCTTTCATTAAAGGGTTACATACACTAATCACACATGCCCGCGTCAGTCACCAAGTAATCTCAATGCCCCGCTGTGTCCCCACAAACTCATGCCATTCCCCATACCCATCCCATTGCCCCACTCTCAGCACACTTCCTCGGGTCACGAACCAAATTACTCACTCTACCGGCTCCCGTCCCACAGCCCAGTGTCAGTCCCCAATGTAATTAACTGTGTAAGTGGAATTCTGATGATATTATGCTGAAACATCAAAGCATAAATCAGGAACGGACATGTCCTGTCCTGGAAAATGCACAATGGGAAATGTGAAGGCATTCTAGGCTGCACTTACATGGGGTTCAGGACAGATTTGCCCCATTCAGACAGGGAGAGGACGGTAGGGTGAAGGAAACATGGTTGTCAAGAGATGTGATACAGCTGGTCAAGAGGAAGAAAGAAGCTTTAAGAAGCTGACCTCAGGATTAGAACGCAAGGATCAGACATGACTGTAGATTTATAAAGTAGCCGGGGACAAACTGAAGAATTGAATTAGGATCACTAGAAATGTCTACAGAAGGTCTGCAGTGACTTTCAGGAAAACCCCAAGCCATTCTAGATGTATGTGAAGAAAAAGATGACTAGAGTGACTGTAGGACAGGTCGGGAATAGAAAATGAAACAAGCCCCTGAAGTCGGGGGAGGAAGGGCAGGTCCTGAATGAAGACTTTAGTTCAGTATTCACCAGTGAGAGGGACATTTGTGAGGAGAGCGTTAAACAGGCCGATGTGCGACAACATACCGAGGTTAAGAGAGAGGATGTACTGGAACTTTTGAAAAAAAAATACAGTAGGTTAAATATGTCTTCCTGTGTGGTCGGGAGAAAGCCTGGGTCAGCGGTGAGTCCTACTTCAGTGATGGGAAAATTATTAGAGAGCTTTCTTAGAAACAGGACTTACGAGAATTTGGAGAAACAGTACCTAATTTGGGAGAGTCGGTATGGCTTTTTGAGGGGCAGATCATGTCTCACGAGCCTGGTTCAATTCTGTGAGGATGTGACGGTCATACTTACGGTTAACCATGGTAGGACTTTTCAGAAGGCTTGGTATCCTCGGAAAGTTGGCTTGCTGATTCAGGACTGACGCCCCAGAAGTCAGAGGATAGTTGTGGATGGAGTATTTTCACCCCGGATGCTGGTGCCAGTGGTGTCATGCCGAGATCTGTTCTGAGACCCCAGGATATTTGTGCTTTAAAAAGCATGTGAATAAGGAAGTGGAACAGTAAGTTATTGCATTTGCAATGATGTGGAAGTTGGTGGGATTATGGATAGTACAGAAGATAGTCAGAGTTTACAACGGGACAGTGACAGGACGCAGAGCAGCGCTGATAAGTTACATTTGGTGCACAACCCGGAACGTTACGGAGTGATTCACGTTGGAAGGATGGATTTGAAGGCAGGGGTGATACTTTCCCGAGTCAACCGAGGGTCGCTCGTTAGTACGAGGTTCCACAACGGAATCAGAGTGATGAGACTTCCTCCAATAAACCGAGGGCCGCTCATCGGTACGAGAACCACACTCGGCACGGAGCGGTGCAGTGCAGGAGCAGGACGAAATGTGATTGAAAGATGAGCTTGAACACTTCCGCAATATACCTGTCAGTAAATCAGGAAAAAGGAAATATAAATTCCTGGCAAATAATGGAACAGGCTGAAACCTGCGGATAGTTCACAGATCTCTCTTGCTGCTTTTGTTCAAAGACCGAATAGATGGATAAATAGTTGTAGAATTGTGGCAGGTCTGAGAGTATATTTAAAGTTCAGTCGGCTCCATCGCAGGTCACGGTTATGGGGCGGTCAAGACATTCACTGGCAGAGATCAAGTTCCTGCCAAACGGCCCATGCGTGCGCTGGAAAACATTGTTCTTCAAATTGTCCACAGACCTCGCTAATCTCCCGAGGACACGATCCCTTTTTGAAGACAGGTCTCTGGAATATCGCTGTGAATCTTTGAAAGTATTTGGAGGAAAATGTGAAGTGTATTTTATTGTAACACATGTATGCTGTCACTGTGATTTCCATCAGTCAAACCCCCCGGAATGACTGGAACGAAAGAAGAAAAGATGATGAATGTTCCCCTTTAATAAAGAAGTGTTCAGCATTTCACCCGCCAGAACAAACTGCTTTCCTCAAATTCAGAAGCGAATGTGCTCCGTCAAATGTTACAAAATAAATCGACTTCAAGATGAATGCCTGAATTAAAAGCAACAATGACAAAATATATCTTCATTCAAATAGCTGACGCCAGGTATCATGGAAAATAACATGGAAAAAAAGCATATCATATTTTGTTTAGAAGTAATTGCATTGCAAAATCCCTTGAGGAGTCAAATTCATGACAAGGGGATTGAGAGAGTAAAAATAGTTTAACGTCAGTGTTTGTGCATTTGGTTGTCACTAATGTCCCTGACGTGATAGCCACGCTAATTGCCTCAGTGGAATTGTTCTCACCTCAATAAAAGTCTGATAAACCGATCACCAGTCCATCTGAGCAGCAGAAACGCTCCACACAACTGAACGCTGCTTCTGACGGAATATGGGATATCCGGCGATTTACTACATCGCGGCCATTTACTATCCCACACTTGTAGCGGTTGGTGTCCCCGGTAAGATGCCGGAGCTGGTCACTTTATGTATGATGCCGTCGATACTCTGCAGCGGTATCCGCACTGTTACTGAGCACAGGTGCCACCATCGGCTGAAACGTGTTTCCGGAATGGAGGATTCAAGCATCCAATGGTTTTATTTTCATTTTGTCGTAGTTCGGTCGCAGAGTTTTCTTCTTTTCTCAATTAACTTGGTGTCGATATTGTCATTGTTTCACAATTTCACCTCGCTAGGCTTTCTGAAGTGTGCTGGTCTTTGCTTTTCTAGGTCTGAGTCTGTATCAGTGCAGACACTTCGACCGTATAACAACGTGGCAGTTTATTTAAATGACGGTCCAGTCTATTTCCGAGACGTAGGTCTGTTCTTGAAATGATAACTTGTGCTTCGTATCATTTGATTCCACTTTGTCACGGCTGCAAACAATCCCTTCAGTTCTTTCACCACTAGTAATGGAAATAGTTTTGCTAACAGGCAGATCGACTGCTCACCGGTACGTGAGTCGTGGAACTCGGATGCCTCGCTCTAAACTGTGGGAAGGTCGACAACCCACTGACACTCACATCCGTCATTGTCCTCCAGCCGGAGTGCAGCGACCGAGACCGCACACATCGGATTCCGCTTTCCACTTCCACAGACCATACCCTGATAGCATCGGTAGAATGGGGGCATTCAGGGAGCTGACCATGTTTCTATTTTGTTTTTAAATTTCTTGGATTTACCTTACGAATGGCAACAGCGGATCTGATGGTGGTTATCGTTATTGCTACAGTGGAACAGACCAACAATATCTACATTTATTCTAATTATATTTCTATTCTTTCCCATTTTTTGTAGTTAACCTAACTGCGATTGTGATCCTTTCTCGAGGAAAATGCGGACTCTCCAAATGCATCACCCGTTACCTGGTTGGAATGGCAACAGCGGATCTGATGGTGGTTATCGTGTTTGCTTTAGTGGAGCAGACCAACAATATCCACATTTATTCCAGATCCCTGCTCATCACTCCTATATGCGCTCTGACACTTGTATTTCGGGTGGTCACGAGGGACTGTTCTGTTTGGTTTACGGTCAGTTTTACCTTCGATCGCTTCATCGCAATATGTTGCCAAAAGCTGCGGGAGCGATACTGCACCGAGAGAACAGCAACGGTGGTTATCGTGACCGTAGTTATAGTGAGCTGCGGGAGAAGTGTCCCGTTTTACTTTGCCCTTGAACCTTACGTCATCATTGACAACACGCCGTGGCGGTGCACGACCACTTATGAATACGTTACTTCACCCGAGTGGAGAGGATTCTCATTGCTGGTCACTATTTTAACACCATTGCTACCAATCGGATTAATCCTGTTGTTTAACGGGTTAACCGTAAGGCATATCGTTGTGGCAAATAGAGTCCGCAGAAAGCTTCGGCACAGCAGCGACAATCAGAAAGATGCCGAGTTGGAAAAACGCAGAAAATCGATGATTTTGCTGTTCTCTATTTCAGCAAATTTTATATTATTTTGGATGCCCTATTTAGCCCATACCCTGAAATGGCAAGTGCAAAACTATTTTTACGAGAACAGATATTTGAGTTCCCCGGTATACATTCTACAGCAATTTGGGTTCATGTTTCAAGTACTCAGCATGTGCACCAATACTTGTATCTATACACTGACACAGAGGAAATTCAGAGAAGAGCTGAGGAATGGAATGAAGTATGTGCTTACACTAAATGGCCATCTGTGTAGATAACACTCACGTCTAATGACAATACCGCGGAGCTTTCAAATAAAGCCGTTTTACAATAAACAAACTTGGCAAATATGTCATAGATTCAAACAACACACGCAAAATCCTGGTGGAACGCAGCAGGTCAGGCCACATCTATAGGAAGAAGTACAGTCGAGGTTTCGGGCCGAGACCCTTCGGCAGGACTAACTGAAAGAAGAGTGAGTAAGAGATTTGATGTGGGAGGGGGAGAGGGAAATCCGAAATGACAGGAGAGGACAGGAGGGGGAGATATGAAGCTAAGAACTGGAAAGTTGATTGGCAAAACGGATACAGAGATGGAGAAGGGGGAGGATCATGGGACAGAAGGCCTAGAGATAAAGAAAGGGGGATGGCAGCATCTGCAGATTTTCGGGTATATGCCTGATTATCTGGAAATTGCAGAATTGGCGTAAGATTGCTGACTTCACACTGTTTAGGTTGGTTGCGATCCAAACGTTCAATAATGCTGACGTGAGTGTTACACTGTTTGAAGTATGTTCCAAACTATCACAGACACTCGACTGTCACAAGGGCAGGGATGGCTTCAGGACTTTCCGGGTTTTAGATGTTTCAAAATGGACAGGGTCGGGTAACAGAGTGTAAAGTGTGCGCGATGGGAAACCAGGGACAGTATCGCAGCTGAAAAAAGGGAGGACAATGTGAAACGTTCCTTTGTTAATTGACTGTGAGACGAACACGGAAACATGCAGGGTGCCATCTCCCCATTTGGAGTATTCTGTACAGAGTCCACCAGATTGGGCGGAATTGAGCCGCCTTCTGTGAGGCTGCGGGAGATTTAAAAAGCGAGCAGATTGAGAAGGGTCAGTCATCTCTTCGGCTGTGGAACGGGGCACGACTGCGCAAGCGCGTGAAAGTGGGCCGTGAAGCAGCGGGAGATTTAAAAAACGAGCAGATCAACGGAGTGGGCGACGGAGTAGTGGGAGACAGAGTAGGAAGGTTTGGCGCTTGAGGCTTCGGCGAGCACAGGCTCAGGACGGACTTGCTCCCAGTGAGGTAAGGCCGGGTAAGTTCCTTTAATTAATTTAAACACCATAGGAATAGGTAATTGAGGCAGCAGTTAGGGTAGTTGAGTGCTCCGTTTGTAGTCTGTGGGAAATCATGGCGAGCACAATTGTCCCTGATGACTACACCTGTAAAAGGTGCATTCAGCTGCAGCTCCTGACAAACCATGTTAGGGAGCTGGAGCTGGATCTGAATGAAATTCGGATCATTCGGGAGGCATAGGCAGAAATAAACAGTAGTTACAGGGAGATAGTCACCCCGTAGGATCAGGAGGCAGTTAACTGGATGACTGTCAGGAGAGGGAAGGGGAATAGACAGGAAGAGCAGAGGACTCCTGTGGCCGTTCCCATCAATAATAAATATACCGTTTTGGATACGGTTGGTGGGGACGTCCTATCAAGGACAAGGTGCAGTGGTTGCGTCTCTGGCAGCGAGACTGGACCCTCAGCTCAGAAGAGAAGGAATGAAAGGAGGAGAGTATTAGTGATAGGGGATTCGATAGTTAGGAGGACAGATAGGAGGTTCTGTGGAAGAGATCGAGAAACAGACCAGATGGTCTGTTGCCTCCCTGGTGCCAGGGTCCGCGATTTATCGGATCCAGTTCTCAGTATTCTCAAGAAGGTGGGTCAGCAGCCGGATGTCGTGTTTCATGAAGACGCCAATGACGTGGGTAGGAAAAGTGAGGAGGTCCTCCCCAGTCTCTCTTTACACCTGTTCATGTCCCTCCCCAGTCTCTCTTCTTCCAGTCTATCTCCCAGGCTCTCTCTCCAACCATTCTCCAAGCAGTCTTTCTTGTCCAGTCTGTTGCTCCCAGACTATCCCGTTCAATCTCTCTGCCAGAAGTCTCTCTCCCTCGCCTCTGCACATTCTGCAGTCTCCCCTTATCCCCCATTATCAATCCCGTCTCCCACAGTCCCTGTCTCTCCAATCACTGTCGCTTTCCAATCCCGCTATCTCTCCCCAACCCGGGACTCTCTCTTTCCCAGTCTCCCACCCCCACCCCGTGTCTCTCTCCTCCGGACTATCACCCTGCTGTTCTATTTCTCACCCATTCCCTCTCGATTCCCCCAGTTTCCTCTGTCCAGAGTGTCTTCCTCACGTCTACCTCACCCTCCCCGTCTCTTCCTTGACTCTAGTCTCTCTCCTTGCATTGGCTCTCATTCCATACTTTCTTCCGCTTCCGCTCTCACTCTCTCTCTCTCTCTCTCTCTCCCCCTCCCTCTCTCTCTCACTCTCTCTCTCTCTCTCTCTCTCTTTCTCTCTCTCTCTCCTACCAGTCTAATTCTCTCCTCAGTCTTTCTGCCACTTCAGACTTTCGTTTCCCGCCTCGTCTCTCTCTCTCGCCCCCCGCATCTCTCAATCTCTCCCCCCCCCCACCCACCCACCAAAGGCTTTCTGCCCTGCGGTCTCTCTGTCCATTCTTTCTCTCTCCAACTTTCCGTCGTCCTGTTTCTCTCTCCTCCGTCACTTTCCTTTAACCCGTATCCCTCTCCTATCTCATGCCCCGTACTTGTCACTCGCTGCTTCTCAACCTCTCCCTATCTCCCGTCTTTCGCCCAGTCTTTCTCCTTCAGTTTCTCTACCCATCTCTCTCTTCCCGTGTGTCTCCACTCCACTGTCCACTGTGCTCTCATTCTCCCGTCATTGCCGCCCCAACGTCCGTTTTTGCTCGGACTCCCTCCAAGGCTTGGAAAATGTTTAACACTCTGGATACATGCTGATGGTATTAACTTGCTACATAAACAGGTTTATTTATGGGGTAACTCAGTCTAAATTCAGAGAGCATTTCCCCAGCGCAGCGAGATATCCGGTCATGTCAACTAATTAATAAATAAAATGTCGAAGTTCTTCTCAGTGGCGGTAGGGTGCTTTTTCCCACCTTGACAGTGCAAAACCGGTGGTCATTGGAGAACGTGGCAGCGGGGAGAATAAAACTGGTTTTCAGCCCGAAGGAGACACATCATGAGAACAGACCCCTCGGCGCCCGCACCCTGCGACCTTCACCTCCGACCAGTGATTAAATTCATCCTGCATCTTATTTTGATTTTTGACCATAACCCCGCTGTCATCATCGCCGAACCAGGTTGAATAATAAATCCCGCCCTACGGTGTAAATACTCAGCGCTCAAGTGACGGACAAAGCCGGTGCTTCTCGCAGACGGAGCAGCTGCTGGAAATATGGCCGTCACAAGGAGAGCGGACGGAGTTCACAGTGAGCACCCCGACGGTCAGATCGGGACTGTTCCGAGCTCGCAGTGAGTGGGCAGCACCAAAATGAGATTTAGCTGTCTGCACCCTACATCGGATCCGTCAACACGCGATGAGCAGACAACATCCAGCTGGACACAGACCCGAATTGTAACTGTCGAGTTTGGCAGTTTTCCAAATTTCCATCTGAGTAAAATGCATTTTGAATCTCCTCTGCATTCACTCCAGTACAAACGCATGTATGTTAATAATTCTTTCGTTCTCACAGCTAAAACTGGTAAAACTGATTTTTCAATTGCTGGGAACTCTCCTACTATTCCAGTGATGTTCATTATTGTAGCTTTCTGGAGGTTTACATGAATATTGCTGTGCAGGTGTAATTATTGTTGTGCAGTGACTAAGGATGAAGCCACCAGTGGATATTACAATTGCGACATTGTATACGCTTTTCATATACCATAGTCTTTCAATTTTATTTTTCAAGTCAGCATATTTTTGTTGTTTCTCAAGTTTCTCAATTTGGTTCTGTCTATTATGTGTGTTTGGAATGACACACACATACCTGCAGATTTGTCTCTTGTTTTTTATTGGTTGACTATTAAGTAAATTGCTTTTGCTGTTTAATCCTGTAAAATTCTATCTGGATGTGTCTGATGTATTGCCCTATATCTAGGAATGGATTGGTCATGATAAAATCGTCGGACTATAACTCCAAACCTCCCTCAGGATTCGGTTTAGAGTAATGGATCGTCTCTTTCATGTGTTTCCAATTTAAAGCATGATTTTGGTGATTATGCCTGCCATTTGATTGTGCCTGTGTGAGTAATCAGCTTGAGTTAAACTGTTTCAGGATACTGTAATGTGTTGAATAATTTCTGGTTTATCTTAATTTCTGCCTTCATCGTCTTGACATTGTTCGTCTTTTATTGTGTGTTTTCGATATTTTCGTGTTAACCACCCGGTCCTATATTGCCACAGAAGGAATGGAACTCCCCCAACACTGTGACTGAACGTGAGCAGCTCCCTGACCATCTTCTTCCCCACAGCACAATCTACTACTTCGACCCTCCTTTCTTCCTCACTCACCCTCGACATTCTCTCACCCCTCTCTAATCGTTCAGCACACCCCCTCTCCCTCAGCCTCTTTCCTCCACCCTCACCTGTATTACTCCTCTCGCCCCACTTGCCTTCACTCTCACTTTTCTTCCATATACAGTGGCGTGCAAAAGTTTGGACGCCCCGAGTCAAAATATCTAAGCGAGTAAAAGATGACTTGATTTCCAAAAGCATAAATTTAAAGATTACACATTTCTTTAATATTTTAAGAAAGATTACATGTTATTTTCATCTTTTACAGTTTCAAAATAACAAAAAAAAAAGGAAAAGGTCCCGAACCAAAGGTTTGGTTACACTGCATGGCAGTACTTAGTAACATCCCCTTTGTCAAGTATCACAGCTTGTACGGGCTTTCTGCAGACATCTAATAGTCATGCAATTCTTGGTTTATGGAATTTCGCCCATTCCTCCTTGCAAAGGCTTCTAGTTCTGTGAGATTCTTGGGCCGCGTTGCTCTTTTGAAGTCTAGCCACAGATGTTCGATGATGTTTAGGTCGGGGGACTGTGAGGGCCATGGCAAAACATTCAGCTTGCGCCTCTTGAGGTAGTCCATTGTGGATTCTATAAGTGTGCATAGGATCATTATCCTGTTGCAGAAGCCATCCTCTTCTCACCTTCAGATTTTTTACAGAGGGTGTGATGTTTGCTTCCAGAATTTGCTGGTATTTGAATTCATTCTTCCCTCCACCAGTGAAATGCTTCCCCGTTCCACTACCTACAACACAAGCCTAAAGCATGATCGATCCACCCCGTGTTCATGGAATTCTGCACCATTTTTTCTCCAAACATATCTTTGCTCATTCAGACCAAAATATCTACTTTAACGTCATCAGTCCACGGGACTTGTCTCCAAAATGCTTCAGGCTTGTTTCGATGTTCCTTTGCAAACTTCTGACGCTGGATTTTGTTTTGTGGACGCAGGAAAAGTTTTCTTCTGACGACTCTTCCATGAAGGTCATATTTGTGCAGTTGTCGCTGCACAGTAGAACAGTGCACAACCACTCCAGAGTCTGCTAAATGCAGGAGGGGGCGGGACACTCTCCCACTCCCAGTCCGCCGCAATCGTTGCTGGTGGGGTTTCGCTCCCCGGAGAGTGAGGTGCTGCCACTTGCTTGCGAGGCGTTTCGAGTCGATAGGGTCTTCAGTCCGAAGGGGCTGTGGAATGGTGGGTGAAAGTTGGAGACTTACCTCACCATCGAGGGTCTGATCCATGGGTGAGCGGCGACCCGATAAGTGGAAGCTCGTAGTCCCGGCACTGGTGGGTTTGTTCGTGCTCCTAGGCCCGGGGCTTCCATGGTCCTGAGGTCAAAGGAAGGGTGGGGTGAGAACGCGGAAATACTGTGCTGGGCCGTTAGGGGAAGCTCTTCGATGTTTTTAATTTACTCTAGTTCCGTACATCAATTTAACTATTTATGCAGTAGTAAAGAAAGGTCTTTAGAAAATATAATAAAACTAATACTTCATCGTACTTCACTCTGAAATGAATTTAAATTAACGATTTCTTATATCCTTTGCATACATGAGGAGTAAAATCCTTCACGTCACGTCCCTATCTAAATGTGCAATCAGTGTAATTTATAATAATTTATAGTAAATAGGAGAGTCAATGTAGTATAGAGTACAAACAAATCAGCCTGAGTTAATCAGCCTGATGTCCTGGTGGAAGCTATCCCTGAGCCTGTTGGTCCTGGGTTTTATGCTGCGGTACCGCTTCCCGGATGGTAGCAGCTGGAATAGATTGTGGTTGTGCTGACCAGGGTCTCCAATGTACCTTCGGGCCCTTTTTACACACCTGTCCTTGTAAATATCCTGATTCATGGGAAGTTCACATCTACAGATGCGCTGGCCTGTCCGCACAACTCACTGTAATGTACTGCGATTAAGGGAGGTACAGTTCCCATACCAGGGAGTGATGCCGCCAGTCATGATGCCCCTGCAGAAAATTCTTAGGATTTCGGGGCCATATCAATTTTCCTCAACCGTCTGAGGTGAAGAAGGCGCTGTTGTGCCTTTTTCACTTCGGAGCTGGCCTGCACAGGCCACGTGAGGTCCTCGGTGATGTGGATGCCAGGAACTTAAAGCTGTTCACCCTCTCAACCGCAGATCCATTGATGTCTATAAGGGTTAGCCCATCTCCATTCCTCCTGAAATCCACAACCATCTCCTGCGCTTTTGCGACATTGACGGAGAGGTTGTTTACTTGACTTCACTGTGTCAGAGAGATAACTTCTTCATATTAGGTCAATAAATGTAGTGTCGTCGGCAAATTTAATTAACAGATTGGAGCTGTGGGTGGCGATACAGTCAAGGGTACACAGGGAGTAAGGGAGGGGACTCAGTACATAGCCCTGAGGGGCTCCTGTGATGAATCAGAGGGGTGGAGATGAAGGAGCCCATTATTACAACCTGCTGGAGATCTGAGGGGCAGGGTCAAGGACGAGATCTCTAAGCTTCATGTCGGGGTAACTATGGTGTTGGATACTGAAATGTAATCCAAGAATAGCATTCTCGCATAATCATCCTTCTTCTCCAGATGTGTAAGGCTGGTGTGTACAGCAGTGGCCATTGCGCCGTCTGTCGATCGGTTGTATCGATAGGCAAATTATAAGGGGTCCATCGCCCTCCTTTCGTAAAGGGGTTACATACACTAATCACACAGACCCGTGTCAGTCACCAAGTAATCTCAATGCCCCGCTGTGTCCCCACAAGCTGGAGTCATTCCCCATACCCATCCCATTGCCCCACTCTCTGCCCACTGCCCCGTGTCAGGGTCGAACATTAATCACACTACGCGCTCCCGTCCCACAGCCCTGTGTCAGTTCCAGAAGTACATAACTGTGTAAGTGGAATTATGATGATATTAGGCTGGAACATCGAAGCATAAATCGGGAACGGATATGTCCTGGGAAATGCAGAACAGAAATGTGAAGGTATTTAAGGCTGCACTTACACGGGGTTCTGGATAGGTTTGCCCCATTCAGACAGGGAAAGGATGGTATGGTGAAGGGTGAAAAGAGATGTGAAACATCTGGTCAAGCGGAAGGAAGAAGCTTTCGGAAGCTGACCTCAGGATTAGAAAGCAAGGATCAGACATGACTGTAGATTTACAAAGTAGCCGGGGACAAACTGATGAATGGATTTAGGATCATTAGAAACGACTACAGAAGGTCTTCAGTAACTTTAAGGACAGCACCAATCCATTCTAGATGTATGTGAAGAAAAGAATGGCCAGAGTGAGTGTAGGAGCGTTCGGGGGCAGAAGGTTAAACGAGCCCCTGAACTCGGGGGAAGAAGGGCAGGTCCTGAATGAAGTCTTCAGTTCAGTGTTCTCCAGTGAGAGAGACATTTGCGAGGAGAGCGTTTATCAGGCCGATGTTTGACAGCATATCGAAGTTAAGAGAGGAAATGGACTGGAACTTTTGAAAAAAACACATTAGGATAGATTAGTCCTCTTGTGACTGCGGGAAGCGATGAGTCCTACTTCAGTGACGGGCAAATTATTGGAGATTATTCTTAGAAACAGGATTTGCAAGAATTTCGAGATCTTGGCGGGTTATCCGAAGAGCGGAGCGGCACTGCAGCAGCGGCCTTTCAGACCTGGTGTTACTTTAATTTAATTTTCTATTTTAAGTTTGATACACAATTTTCGATTAGGGCACATGGATAACAGAGCGGCTATCTACCATCGTCAGACACTACTACAATACAGAGATCGTCCAAAAACAAACCTCCACAAAGATCTGCTGGCTGAAGTACGCGACGTCGGCTTGCTGAGTGGAACGGGCCTATAATCCTCGGACTTGCCTGATGTTGGGAGCCGGAGATGGAGATGGAGATGTAGAAAGCGATGTGCGAGGAAGCAGAAGCGAGGCAAACGGGCAAGGGTCCGTGCCAGGCTAAAAGAAAACCCTAGCCGGCCGGCTCTCCCGTCCATTTTGCTCTCCAATGTCCGCTCCCGGGAGAATAAAATAGACTACATCCGACTCCAACGTAATAATCGGCGGGAGTACAGAGTTTGCTGCGCGTATGTCTTCACAGAGACGTGTCTCACTGATGGGATTTCCGACGCCGCCATCTGGCTAGACGGGCTAGCCTTGTTTCGTGCGGACAGAGATGCAGCTGTCTCCGGGAAGGTCCGCGGTGGCGGTGTATGTGTTTACATCGACATGGAACCGTGTAAGAACTCTGTGCTGGTTTCCAGACACCGCTCATCGCTAGTGGAGTTTGTGGCTGTTTGATGCAGACCATTTTATTTGCCACGGGAATTCACCTCCGTCCTTATATTCGGTGTCGACATTCCCCCCAGCGCTAATGCTAAGGAGGCGTTCTGTGAACTGTACGGGGCTATTAGCGAACTACAGAACACACACCCTGACAGTGTTTATTGTCGCCGGTGATTTTAACCACGCGAACCTTAAGTCAGTGCCCCCAAATTCCATCAGTCTGTGGACTTTGTAACGAGGGGGGAGAACGCATTTGACATGGGTTATACAAACATCCCCGACGAGTACCGGGCAGAGACCCGTCCTCACCTCGGATACTCAGACCACATCTCTGTTATGCTAATCCCAGCATACAGACTGCTCGTCAGGCACGCCGGACCAGTTCAGAAGCAGGTGAATACCTGGCCGGCAGAAGCCATCTCTGCTCTTCAAGACTACTTTGAGCACACTGACTGGCACATGTTCAGGGAGGCTGCAACTGATGGCGACTCTACCAGCTTAGAGGAGTACACGGCTTCAGTGACCAGCTACATCAGCAAGTGCATTGATGATGTTACTTTGACCAAGACCATCACTATACTTGCCAAGCAGAAGCCATGGATGACCGCAGAGGTGAGTGCGCTGTTGTCCCGCGACTCCGCCTTCAAAGCAAGCGACAAGGCAGACCAAATACCAGCAAGGGCTAAACTGTCCCGAGCCATCAGAGGGGCAAAGTGTGCACATGCCCAGCTAATCCACAGTTACTTCCAGGACAGCGGCGACACGCGGCGCATGTGGAAGGGCATCCAGGACATCACCAATTACAGGACAACATCACCTGACTGTGCAGGTGATGCCTCCCTCCCAAATGCGCTGAATAACTTCTACGCCCGGTTTGAGGCAGAAAATGACATGGCGGTGAGGAAGTCCACCCCTCCTGCGAATGACCAGGCGCTGTGTCTCTCCGTGGCCGACGTGAGAAGAACCCTGTGCAGGGTCAACCCAGAAGGCTGCTGGACTAGACAACATCCCTGGTAGAGTGCTCAGAGGATGTGCAGACCAGCTAGCAGATGTTCTCACTGACATCTTCACATCTCCCTGAGCAGCGCCACTGTTCCAACGTGCTTCAAGGCTGCCACCATCGTTCCCATGCCGAAGAAGTCTTCAGTGTCCTGCCTAAATGACTACCTTCCCGTTGCACTTACATCCTTTATCATGAAGTGTTTCGAGAGGTTCATCATGAGGCATATCAAGACCCTGCTGCCCCCCTCACTGGACCCCCTGCAGTTTGCGTACCGTCCCAAATGCTCAACAGATGACGCCATTTCCACCATCCTCCACCTGGACATAACCCACGTGGACAAAAAAGACACGTAAGTTCGGATGCTGTTCATAGACTTTAGTTCAGCATTCAACACAATCATCCCTCAGAAACTGATTGGAAAGCTGAGCCTAATGGGCCTGAACACCTCACTCTGCAACTGGATCCTCGACTTCCTGACTGGGAGATCTCAGTCAGTCCGGATCGGGAGCAGCATCTCCAACACTGAGCACGGGGGCTCCCCAGGGCTGTGTGCTCAGTCCACTGCTGTTCACTCTGCTGACCCACGACTGTGCTGCAACACACAGCACGAACCACAGCATCAAGTTTGCCGATGACACGATCGTGTTGGGTCTCATCAGCAAGAACGACGAGTCCGCTTGCAGAGCGGAGGTGCAGCGGCTAACGGACTGGTGCAGAGCCAACAACCTGTCTCTGAATGTGAACAAAACAAAAGAGATGGCTGTTGACTTCAGGAGGGCACGGAGCGACCACTCCCCGCTGAACATCGACGGCTCCTCTGTAGAGATCGTAAAGAGCACCAAATTTCTTGGTGTTCACCTGACGGAGAATCTCACCTGGTCCCTCAACACCAACTCCATAGCAAAGAAAGCCAAGCAGCGTCTCCACTTTTTGCGAAGGCTGAGGAAAGTCCATCTCCCACCCCCCATCCTCATCACATTCTACAGGGGTTGTATTGAGAGCATCCTGAGAAACTGTATACCTGCCTGGTTCGGAAATTGCACCATCTCGGATCGCAAGACCCTGCAGCGGATAGTGAGGTCAGCTGAGAAGATCATCGGGGTCTCTCTTCCCGCCATCACGGACATTTACACGACACGCTTCTTCCGAAAAGGAAACAGCTTAAATGAAGGACCCCATGCACCCGTCATACAATCTCTTCTCCCTCCTGCCGTCTGGGAAAAGGCTCCGAAGCATTCGGGCTCACACGACCAGACTAGGTAACAGTTTCTTCCCCCAGGCTGTCAGACTCCTCAATACCCGAAGCCTGGACTGACACCTTTCCCTCATGTCCTGTTTATTACTTATTGTAATGCCGGTACTGTTTTGTGCACTTTACGCAGTCCAGTGTAGGTCTGTAGTCTCGTGTAGCTTTCTCTCTGTTTTTTCTTCTTACGTAGTTCAGTCTAGTTTTTTTGTACTGTGTCATGTAAACGTTGTCTCATTTTTACTATGTACTGTACCAGCAGTTCTGGTCGAAATGACAATAAAAGTTGACTTGACTTGACTTGACTTGACTTGAAATTCAACAGGACCTGAGAAATCTCAGTGAGATTTGATTAGTGATGATCATCTTGGCAGCTCGGTAGGTCGAATGTATGAGACAGTGCACTGTTAAATGCAAAACCCTGAACAGTGTTGATGATCAGAGGGATCTTAGACTCCAAGTGCATCGCTCCCTGAAAGAGACTGCACAGATTGATCGGGTGGTTAGGATGGAAAATGGCATGGTTGTCTTTATTAGTTGAAGCATTGAGTTCAAAAGTCGGGAAGTTGTGTTGCAGCTGTTAGGAGCCTGCGGTCGTACTGTAACTTTGAGTAACTGTAACTTTACTGTTTCTTTAAGAGCGCCGGCGTGAGGAGGCGGGATTATGACGTCAGTCACAGGCTGACAGCGCTGACTGTGGACTGAACCGTAAGAGAGAGAGAGAGCGAACTGCAGACAGGCAGTCGGCCAGTCTAAAGAGAGAGAGAGAGAGACTGGAAAAGCTGATCGCTTCAGTTAATCGCAGCTGAGACCTGGAACTCTCCTATGCCCACGAGAGTGGGTTGATCATCGGTACACGAAACCACAACGAATGTGTGTGGCTGTCACTTCGTATAATCTATAGGAGTGGGTTTTGGAATATCTTGTGTTAACCCTTGCCTGGGTGTGTTCGTGTGGTAACCCCTGGAAGACGGTATTCCTGTGACAGGTCACTTTCGCTGATAACTCGTCTGTGGACGGATTCAACGGATAAGAACTTCGACGGCGGTTATTTTGAAGTAACGGCCTTTTCTCTACGTTTCACCCTGGATTACAAATATCTCTCTCCCATCATTTATTCCGTGTATTACTGAATTTTCCTACTTTACCATCTCAAGACTCTAAGCTTTGTTCCCTCAGGCTCGATAGTCTGTGAATTACATTGACACATATATTCACATAACAGTGTTAACTTTCCTTTATTTCGTAAAGTTACTATACTATAAGTAGATACTAATAAAAAGAGTGGTTTTAACATCAAAAGTAGACTCCAGTGTGAACTCTATTGCTGCTGGTTCGTTTCTAAAACGTAACACAGTTTTATAAAACTAGTTAGACCACATCTGGAGTGTTTCATACAGTTCTGGTCGCCCCCATTCTCGGAAGGATGTCGGGGCTTTGGAGAGGACGCAGAAGAGGTTTACCAGGACACTGCCTGGATTAGAGGGCATGAGGGATTAGAGAGGCTGGGTAATCTTGTGTTTATTTCTCCAGAGCGGCGCAGAGTGGGGCGAGACTGGATGGACGTTTATAAGATTACGAGAGGATAAGATAGAGTGGACAGACGATATATTTTTCCTGGGGGTTGAAATGTCTAATACATTTAAGGTGAGAGGAGATGTGAGCGGCAAGTTTCCTTGTTTCCACACAGTGGTGGGTAACTGGATCTCTGTCTGGGGGTGGGGGACCAAACCGGTCACGTGATCCCGTTTCCTGTTCACGTTTTTCTGCAGATCTGCAGCTTCTGCGGGTCACTGCTCTACGTATACGTGTAACTTCATCTTTCACCCGTTCAGACAAGGCAGTGAGATCCCGATCTCTCACAGCCTCTCATGGTGGCGGACAGTATGTCTTTTTTCTGCAATATTTTCAGCATGTTTCATTCCACTGTTTTTACCTGCTGAAGTGCAGCCGATATTTCTGGGTGTATGACCCACTTATGTGAGAATTTAGACTTTTCTATTTCTCTGCGCTTCTCATAAATGTGTACAGTTCAGTTAAGCTTCACTCTACTACTTCCAAAGCAACATCCCAGTCAGTCAAACAGTCGACACAATTAAACTAGATTATTACATCTCTTTTTCATTTTGTACTATTTATATAATTTATGTAAGATTTATTTTCTTACATTAAATCACAATTGTTAAAATCTAAGGTTATGAATTATGTTCTACTGCTACCGCAGGGACAACAAATTTCATGACATATTGTTTATAACTGCAGACAGGCATCCATCCTTCAGCCTGGTGTTACGCACTTTGCTTTTCTATTTCTCTGCCAATGTGGAAGCGTGTTTGCAGCAAGAATGTTCTGGTAATGAGGTTCTTTGAGTACATGGCCTGCTTTTCCGAGGCAGGGGAAGTGTAGGAAGAGTCCAAGGAGTGGAGGCTTGTTTCTCGGATGTTCTCTGCTCTCCAAAGTTCTCTGCAGCTCCTTGCAGACATGGGCAGATCCGTAGCCAAACGAAGGCGTGAAGTATCGACAAGAAGCTCAGAGACCTCGGCCTTCACCCTTCCTTGTGTAGCTGAATCCTGGACTTGCTTTCAGATCGCCGCAGGTGGTAAGAGTGGGCTCCATCTCCTCTGTCTCTCTGACCCTCAGCACACATAACCCACAGGGTTGTCTCTTTGGCGCCCTCCTTTACTCTCTGTGCACCCATGACTTGTGTTGCCACCCACAGCTCCAATCTGCTATTTAAATGTACTGACAGCACTACATTCATTGGCCTAATCTCAAATAATAACTTTCAATAGATCAAAAGCTTCCTGACAAGGCTCGGTCCAAACAAACTTTTCACGCTTCTTCAGGAGAATGGTCAGAGGTCGAGCGATAGCAGCAACTTACAGAACTTACGGTAACATCCATCCATTCCCAGAAACATTCTAAGAGCCTTCTTAGCAGTCAGAATAGGAATTTGAGAAATTGCCTGGACTTTTGCCCCAAACAGGAGCCAACTTGCTTTGACCTACAACATAGCCAGGACAGGTCACAGTGTCATGGCCAAATTCACTCTTAGCCAAGTTAACTGTAAGGCTGGCCTGGGAAAGCCTGTCAAACAGCTTTTCTACTGCAGAGATATGCTCTTCACAAGTGTCACTCCCTGTGACTAAGTCATCAATATAGTCATCTGTGTGCTCTAACCCTCGAATTACAATATCAGTCATTCTCTGGAATGTTCCTGGAGCATTTTTTCCTTCCAAAAGTCAAAACACTGTATTCACGCAAACCAGATGGTGTCGCAAATGCAGAAATTTATCTCCCTCTGTCCATCAATGGAACACACCAATACCCTTTCAACAGATCTATCTTTGTAAGAAATTATCTATTCCAACCTTATCAATGCAATCACCTACCCTAGGGATAGGATAGGCATCTGTTTTTGTTACTGCATTTGCCTTCCTATAATCAGTGCAAAATCTAGCACTGCCATCAGGTTTGGGCACTATAATGCAGGGTGAGCTCAAATCTGATGCTGGAGGACTAATATTACCATTTTTCAGCATATATTCAATTCCTTGCTCAGTTAATTTACACTTTTCATGTTCATGCAATATGGGTGTTGATTAATCGGTTTAGCTTGACCATTATCTATGCCATGTACTGCGAGTGTGTTTATTTGGGAACATTGGGAAAAAAATCTTTCAACTTCAGAATTAATTCTGTCAGCTGTTGTTGTTGCTTTGGCTGCAGATCAGTCAACCTGTTATCACTGTTTTCCAGAACAACCGAGTTCATTAGCCTAACTGGGACCACGTTTGGCTTGTGAAAATTCTCAGACGAGTCGATCGTTTCATTCTCAGGGTTGCCAGATTCATATGTTTTGACAACAACACTCACATTAGGTGCCTGCATGTCAAAATAAGGCTTTATCATATCTATGTGTACTACCTGTGTTAGTTTACGTCGGTCGGGTGTTTTAATAACATAATTCACAACATTAATTTGAGAGACTATTTCATACGCTCTATTGAATTTCGCCTGAATGCAGGTATAAACCACAGTGGGGCCACTGGGGTGACCTGATTAGGTTTACCCACAGCTCGACAATTGTGACAAGTTCTGCAAAAGGTCACAACATCTTTCCTCAAATTAGGCCAGTAAAACTATTTCATAATCCTGTTTACAGTTTTATTCACTCCAAAATGTTGACCTAAGGGCATACTGCGGGCCACATTAAAATTTCAGTCCTATAAACTTTAGGAACTACAACTTGGTGAACAATTGTCCATGCCTCACTCACTTCTATAGCAGGTGGCTTCCACTTCCTCAATAACACTCCATCCTTGAGATAATACCCAACTGGCATTTTCTTAATCTCATCATCTGAGAGAGCTGTTTCTTTCAAAGCTTCAATCTCAGGGTCTCGGTTCTGTTCTGCTATAAACTCCTTCCTAGACAGGGATAAATCTTTCTCATCAGACTTACTACCTGAATCCTGTTGAAACAATGAAAACAGAAAAGTCCCTGACAACTCATCATAACCTGAATCCCGATTTTGGCTACCATGGGTATCAGAATCATGCTGCACAGAACCGTCTGCGTCGGCAGACTTTTTAGCCATACTTCGAGTTACTGCGCAGGAAGGATAGATGTTAAAATCCATCTGTGGGTCTTCAGTGGTTGGTTAGTTGTCAACTGCACTGCAGGAACAACTTTACCATCTGCCAGTTCATTCCCTAACAGCAAAGTAACATCTTCCACCGGTAAACTGGAGCACAATCCGATCTCAACAGGTCCCGAAACCAACCCTGACTGTAAAGTTACCTTGTACAATGGAACAGAAACCACACCGCCCCCAATGCCTTTAATAAGATTTACCTCTCCAGTGTTAGACTTATCACCAAACTTTAGAGCATTGTCTGATATAAGTGGCTGAGAAGCCCCAGTAACTCGAAGAATTTTCACTGGTACCGGGGTCGACCCTTCCTTTACTAATACAAACCCATCTGACATAAAATGTTCGAACACCTTCTTAACTCGGTCAGACCTCTCAGTCCTTATCTGAGCCTCAACAGAATGATCAGAACCCTGTGGGTTTATAGGTGCTTCAACATATTGAATACAGGCATTTGGGACTGACTCCTTTTCCTTTTCCTTCTTCAGGATGGAACAATTAGCCATCATATGACCAGCTTTCTTACAATAGTAACAAGTGAGACCAGAGTATTTCTCCTTCAACTGTTTCCCTTCATCCTTACTTTTGTCACTCGTCCCAGCTTTAATTTCTGGTTTACCCTGGTTATCCCTGCTACTCTTTTGGAAGCTCTTACTCTGGGTAAACTTGACCTTGTGGGTTAAAGCAAACTCATCTGCTAATCTAGCAGACTCCTGCAAAGTGGCAGCATCCTTTTCATCTGAATACGTCTTTATGTCATCAGGGACGCAGCCTTTGAATTCTTCAATTAAAACCAACTCTTCCAAGCTGTTAAAATCATCATTTATATTTTTACATGTGCACCAGCGGGTAATATACACAAACTTCTCATAAGCAAATTCCATATGTCCGGTTCACAGATTTCTTCAAATTTCTAAACTTTTGCCTGTCTGCTTCTGGGACCAACTCATAAGCTTTGAGCACAGCCTGTTTCACTATGTCATAATTAGCTGCTTCATCAACAATCAATGCAGAATAGGCTTGCTGAGCCTTCCCCCTTAATTACACTTTGTAAGAGAAAAGGCTATTTTATTTTTTGATTTGTTAAGAGGAGTTGTGGT
This sequence comes from Hypanus sabinus, assembly GCF_030144855.1. NCBI lineage: Eukaryota > Metazoa > Chordata > Chondrichthyes > Myliobatiformes > Dasyatidae > Hypanus > Hypanus sabinus. The sequence goes on along the minus strand of NW_026781218.1, from coordinate 440,380 downwards.
TTCTTGATTATATTTATAACAGCATAACATTCTACTTCAAGTCAAGTCAAGTCACTGTTATTGTCATTTTGACCATAATTGCTGGCACAGTACATAGTAAAAATCAGACAAGTTTTTTTTGGACCATGGTGTTACATGACACAGTAAAAAAAAAACATCTGATTTTCACAATATATACTTTTTTTTTGCTGTTTATACGTCATTTGTGTTATCTGTTTGCTAACATCTCCTCTGATTTGTATTTTCTATTGGAAAATCAATAAAAAGATTGAAAAATGAATGAAATGAGAATAGGCCAACCCTCTTTTGGCCACTTTAAACTCTGAGCAACCTTCTCAAAACGCTGAAAATATTTAACCTCCACCTCGTCAAACGCAGGTACCAATTTAACTTCCCGACTGGCCTCAAACTTATCACCAGAGTACCTTTCCTGCAATCTTTCTATCCTTTCCAGTTCCAGCAGCCTCTATCTTTCTGCTTCCTCACTGTTTTTCTGCCTCTCTACCCTCAAATTGCCTCTGTCTTACTGTAGCTTCAATCTTTAATTTTTCAAACTTCTACGGGAGCTCAAGCTCACGAGGTTTACTTTCAGGAAACACCTCCAATTCCTCCACTTTAAACACACCCTCAGATACATCATGTTCAGCTATAATTCTCTTCATCTGTGCCCTCCTCATTGTCGATTTCACTTTGGCAAGTTTTAACATTTTAGCAATACTCAACAACTCAATCCGTCTGGCATCCTCCAATGCCTCAGAGGTTGGCGCTTCCACAAACCTATCAGCGTCCGCTGCTGATTTTCAACACACAAATAAATCAAAAGGGATTTTCCCAATGAAATCAATAATTAATCAATAAAAACACCCCAAATTTGTTCATATTTCAGATGCAGGCCCCAATTTTGTTATGAACCATAACACTTCAGAAACAAACCAGCAGCAATTGAGTTCACACTGGGGTCTGGCTTTGATGTGAAAACCCCTCTTTTTACTATGTAGAAACTTGAGCAAGATAAACAAAAGTTAACAGAGTAATGTGTATATACGTGTGTAAATGTTGCTCCAAAACTATTGTGTTTAGGGGAAACAATGCTTACAGTTTTCAGATGGTAAAATATGAAAGTTCAGTTCATTCATGGAATAGGTGATGAGAGAGAGATATTTGCAATCCAGGCTAAATGTCGAGCGAAGGCAATTTTGTCGAATTCCACAGGTTCCATGGTGGTAAAACGAGAGAACAGTCACTGTAGATTTTATCCATCAAATTTTCATCGAAATTGACTTGTCACAAGGAATATTGTCTTCAAGTGAATTACCTCACCACAGCCATGCAAGGGATAACACATCAGTTGTCTTCACAGGATATTCTAAATCAGATTCACTCCTATGGATCTAACGAGGTGACAAACAAACATTCGATGTACAGTGAATCGATAATTAACCCACCCTTGTGGGCATAGGGAAGCTCCAAACAGTGACCCTTGGCCACCAGTTCCCTGTTTTCAATCCTTCCATTTTTCCTCCTTCATCTCCGTCTGACTCTGATTGTCTGTGTCCTCGGTTAAAACTAAACAAGCTGCGAGCGATGTAAACAAGCTGCAAGTCCAACTGATTTTACTTCTTAATCCCTCTCTCTTAAAATGTCAGTCCATGGCAAATGAAACCTAGGGATTCATAACAATGGCAACTCCCCATTGTGAACTGACTGATGTGCCAGTAGTTGGGATGACCGAGTGAATCGCTTCCCACATTCTGAGCAGGTGAACGGCTTCTCCCCAGTGTGAACTCGCTGATGACATTGTTGGTTGGATGACTGAGTGAATCCCTTCCCACAGATTGAGCAGGTGAATGGCTTCTCCCCGGTGTGAACTCGCTGATGTCTCTGTAGGGTGGATGACTGAGTGAATCTCTTCCCACATTCTGAGCAAGTGAACGGCTTCTCCCCAGTGTGAACTCGCAAGTGACTCTGTAGGTTGGATGACTGAGTGAATCTCTTCCCACAGTCTGAGCAGAGGAACAGCTTCTCCCCAGTGTGAACTCGCTGATGTCTATGTAGGTGGGATGACTGAGTGTATCCCTTCCCACAGACTGAGCAGGTGAACAGCTTCTCCCCAGTGTGAACACGCTGATGTACCAATAGAGTGGATGACTCAGTGAATCTCTTCCCACAGTCTGAGCAGAGGAATGGCTTCTCACCAGTGTGAACTTGCTGGTGTCTCTGCAGATGGTGTGACCGAATGAATCCCTTCCCACACTCTGAGCAGGTGAACGGCCTCTCTCCAGTGTGTATTCGCTGATGAATCTGTAGTATGGATGACTGAGTGAATCTCTTCCCACAGACTGAGCAGGTAAATGGCTTCTCCCCAGTGTGAACTCCCTGATGTACGTTTAATTTAGATGAGCAAGTGAATCCCTTCCCACAGTCCAAGCAGCTGAACGGCTGCTCTCCAGTGTGAACTCGCAGGTGAGCCATTATGTCAGATGGCCAAGTGAATCGTTCCCCACAAATTCAGCAGATGACCAGCCTCTGACTGGTGTGTCCACAGGTGGGAAGACTGACTGAATCCTTTCTCACACACAGAACAGGTGATTGGCCTTGTCCAGTGTGAATTTGACTGATGTACCTTCAATTGTGATAACCGAGTGAATCCACTCCCACTGTCTGAGCAGGTAACCAGCCTTTCTCCTGTCTAAAATGACGGGTACGCCAGTTGGATCCCTCTCCACAGTCTGAGCAGGAAGGATGGCTGATTGAATCCCTTGCCACACTTCTTAAATATCTAGACAGAGACAGCAAAACTGGGGTGCCGCGTTTGAGATTTCCGGCGACAGAATCCTTCTCATTTGTAACCTGTGAAAACATTTACATAATTCATCAATGGGTGTAGGACAACATTTCAGATGAGATTACTTGAGCTGCCAAAGCTTGATCTGGTATCACACTGTTACAGTGAGGTACAACCCAACTTGGAGAGAGAAATCATCTCCTGACTGGGCAGAGTGCTGGTATCTGGAATGACCATCAATTCCCTGATGCTCTTCCTGTCTCTATCAGAATGGGGCATTTCTGCCATCTCCAATTTGTACCCTGGCTCAGTTTGACTCTCTCCATTGGTATTATTCCCTGTTCCTGCTGAGCTGCATGGGTGCCTGGCCCCACAGTAACTGAAACACTCTCACACAAATTGTCTTTCTTGACATGCAGCTAGGATTTTCATTTATGTCTTATTAACTTAAAGTGCCACAGTTTTAACACCATATAAAAAAATCCTGTTGATGTGATTTGTTGCTCCGCACAGCCTTTAAAAGGACAGAGAAAAATTTTTGTATTATTTCAGGTTCTTGTCACAGTTATCGAAAATTACAACACAGAAACAGGCCCTTAGGGCCATCTGGTTTGTGGTGATCTATTTAAACTGCCCAGTGCCATACCCCTATCATCCATGTACCTATACGAACCTCTTAATGTTGAAATCGAGCTCGCTTGCACCACTTGTGCTGGCTGCTCATTCCACACCCGGATGACCATCTGTGTGAAGAAGATTCCCGTCATGTTTCCCTTAACATTTCACCTTTCACCCTTAACCCATGGCCTCTGGTTGTAGTCCCACCCCCATCTCAGTGGAGAAAGCCAGCTTGCATTTACACTATCTATGCCTCTCTATCACAATCAAATCTCCCCTCAATCTGCTACATTCCAAGGAATAAAGTCCGAACCTGTTCAATCTTTCCTTATAACCCAAGTCCTCCAGACCTGGCAACATCCTTATGAATTTTCTCTGAACTCTTTCAACGTCTTTACATCTTTCCTATAGGTTGGTGACCAAAACTGCACTCAATACTCCAAATTAGGCCTCACCAATGTCTTGTAGAAAGTCAACGTAACATCCATCTCCTGTACTCAGAACTTTGGTTCAAGAAGGCCAATATGTCAAAATCTCTCTTTCCGTCCCTATCGAACTGTGACACCACTTTCAGTGAAATATAGACCTGTATGTCCAGATTTCTTTACTCTACAACACTCCTCCATGTCCGACCAGTCACTGTGTAAGACCCACCCTGGTAGGTCCTACCAAACTGCAACCCCTCACACGTTTCTGCTTTATGTTCTACCTTCCATTTCTCAAACCATTTTTCCCGCTGATCCAGATCTCACTGCAAGCCATGATAGTCCTCCTCGCTGTCCACTAGACCACCAATCTTGGTGCTACCCACAAATTTGCTGATCCAGTTAACCACACAATCACCCAGATTACTGATATAGATGACAAAACAACAACAGATCCAGCACTGATCCCTGTGGCAACCACTAGTCACAGGCCTCCAGTTAGAGAGGCAACCATCTGCTACCACACTGTGGCTTCTCCCAAATACAGTGTCTCATCCAATTTACTGTCTCATCTTGAATGCTGAGTGACTGAACCTTCTTGACCAACCTCCCATATGAGACTTTGTCAAGTGCCTTGCTAAAGTCCATGTAGACAACATCCACTGCCTTGCCTTCATCCACTTCCCTGATAACTTCCTCCAGAGACTCTTTAAGATTGGTTAGACATGACCTACCATGAACAAAGCCATGCTTTCTATCCTTAATCAGTCCACATCTATCCAAATACTTATATATCAGGTTCCTGCACACACATTCCAGTAACTTTTCCACTACTGTTGTCAAGCTCACAAATGTAAAAACACCTCCACCTCTGTAATCTGTACAGGGTCTATGAATCTGATGCTGCATTGCTTCACTTCTACAGACTGTGTCCATCTCCTGCATAAAGAGGAAACAAAAAAAAAATCTCCCCCATCTATGTTGTCGCCTCATATGGATTACCATTCTGATCTTGCAAAGGATTAATTTCATCTCTTGCAATCTTTTCACTCTTAACACATCTGCAGAATCCCTGAGGATTCTCCTTCACCTTGTCTGCTGGGGCAAATTCATGCCTTCTTTTATTTCTTTCATAAGTGTTCACTTGAATTTCCTGTATTTCATAAGTACCCCATTTGCTCCAATCTGCCTGTACCTGGTATGCACCTCCTTTTTATTGATCAGGGAGAGGAAAGCCAAAGGGGTGATAGACCTGCATGCTGGGAGGTGGGGGTAGAGGGGTTAATCAAAAGTTGCAGGGGGAACGGGAGCCTGAATAATGCAAAGTTAACCAAAGTTGTTTTGCTCCTTAACATATAACAGTGATATCTACAGCACATTACAGGCACTTTGGCCCACAGTCCTGTGCCGACCATGTAACCTACTCTAGAAACTGCCTGGAACTTCCCCAGCACACAGCCCTCTATTTGTCTAAGTACCTATCTAAGAGGCTGTTAAAAGACCCTATTGTATCTGCCTCAAACACGGCTGCTGGCAGTGCAATACGCACATCCAGCACTCTCTGGGAAATAAACTTACCCCTGAAATCCCCTCGGTATCTATTTCCAAGCACCTTAAAAGACTGTAGGCCCCCCATATTAGCTATTTCTGCCCTGCAAAAAATCCTCTGGCTATCCACACAATCACTGCCCATCATCATCTTATACACGTAAAAAAGGCTCCAAACATAAACAAGGAACTAATACATTGCTTTGAGGATTTGTTTGAAGTATAGAAGATAGTTTTTTTTTCACACAGAGAATGGTGAGTGCATGGAATGGGCTGCCAGCGGCCATGGTGGAGGCGGAAATGAAAGGGTCCTTAAAAGACTCCTGGATGGATGCAAGGAGTTTAGAAAGTTAGAGGGCTAGGGGTAAGCCTAGGCAGATCTAAGGTAAGGATACGTTTGAGCCAAAAGGTCTGTATTGTGCTGTAGGTTTTCTATGTTTCTGTGTACACAAAATACAAGGGTATAGAATGGGTAAATGCAAGCAGGCTTTTTCAACTGATTTTAAGTGTGACAACAACCAGAGGTGATGGGTAAGTGGGGACGTGAAAATTTATGGGGAACAAATTATTGGCCATGAGAGTGTGGAATGAGATGCCAGCACAAGTGGTGTATGGTAGCTCGATTTTACCATTTAAGAGACGTTTGGATGGGTATCTGGATGGTAGGTGCTAAGGTCCCGGTGCAGGTCTTTGCATTCCACAGCTTGAATGTTTTTCCAGCATTGAGAAAATAGGCCAAATGGCATGTTTCTGTACTGAACTTCTCCATGTTTCAATGACAGAGAAGCTGGCCAGACTTGATTGGAAGGGAAACTAAATGGAGCAGTAACAATGGAGCAGCAACGGCTGGAGTTTCTGGAGCAATTTGGGAGCTGAGTGATGGATACATCCCCAAGTAGAGGAAGCATTGGAAAGGCAGGAGGACACAACTGTGGCAAAATGAGAAGCCAAACCCAACATAAAAGCCAAAGGGAAGGCAAACAAAAGAGCAAAAACTATTGGCAAGCTTTTAGAAGCCAACAGATGACAACTAAAAAAAACGGTCAGATATGCTCAGGGCATTGAATGATGATATTGTAGCCATTAATGCATCTTGGTTGCACCCAACAGCCAGAGGCATTTAGAGGAACAAAATATATGGGCCTAGATTGCTCTTGAAAACCAAGGTTTCCTGCACCATTTGCATCTCAACTTTTATTCTGACAGACACATACAAACACCACACCCTTAAAATTTCACTTCTGAAGGTGTCCCACTGACTAAGTACTCCTTTGCAAAAAAACATTCTGTCCAAAACCACACTTGTCAATTCCTTTCTGATACCATCAAAATTGACCTTTCTCCAACTTAGAATCTCAACCTGTGTCCCAGACCTCTCTTTTTCAATATTTACTTGGAATCTAGATAGCATTATGACCTCTGGATACAAAGTGTTCCCAACACTAATTTCAGTCACTAGCCCTGGATCGTTTCCTAACAGCTTATTGCACACTTCTACGTCAGGAATTCTATGTACTGATTAAGGGCACATTTGACAAACTCTACCCCATCTAGTCCTTTTACTGCATGGGAGTCCCAGTCAATATATGGAAAATTAAAATCGCTTACAATCTCAACCTTTGTTTCTTGACATAGTTTCATGTTTCTTGGTATAGTCTGTGATCTCTCTACAAATTTGTTCCTCTAAATCCCTCAGATTGTTGGGTGTACTCTACTCCCTGTACTGGCTATAACATCATAATTCCATGCCCTGGGTTAATCTGGCTTTCCTACGATGCTTCTTGCATTGTGATATACACAGCTTAGCACATTCATATCACCATGCCCAACCTTTTAATTGCTGACTCAGTCTGCAGTCTGAACAACATCTCTCTGGTGTCTAGAAAACAACCTCTCCCTCATTGTCACAAAAACAAAGGAGCAGGTTGTGGACCACAGAAAGAATGGATACAGGATAAACCCTTCTAACATCAATGGATCTGCTGTTCAGAGGGTGAACAGCTTTCAGTTCCTCAGCATACACATTACCGAGGATCCCACCAGGTCTGTACATACCGGCTGTCTGGTGAAAACGGCACAACAGCACCTCTTTCACCTCAGACGGTTGAAGAAGTTTGGAATGGTTCCCCAAATCCGAAGAACTTTCTACAGGGGCAACTTGAGAACATCCTGACTGGCTGCATCACTGCCTGGTATGGGAACTATACCTCCCAAGTTGCAGGACTCTGCAGAGAGTGGTGTGGACCGTCCAGCCCATCTGTATATGTAATCTTCCCACTATCCAGGATATTTACATTATTGTGTAAAAAGGACCTGCCGGATCATTGGGGAGCTCAGTCACCCCAACCACAGACTGTTGTAGCAGCTACCATCCGGGAAATGGTACCGCAGCATAAAAGCCAGGACAACCAGGATCCGGGACAGCCTCTTCCACCAGGCCATCAGAAAGATTCATTCATGCTGATACAATTGTATTTCTGTTATACTGAATGTCCTGTTGTACATATTATTATAAATTGCTAGAAATTGCACATTTAGATGGAGACACAATTTAAAGATCTCTACTCTTTAAAGAGTATGAAGGATGTATGTAATAAAGTCAATTCAATTCACCCTCTCCACTATCTGCTCTGTCATTCTGGCTCCAACCCTCCCTGCCACTTTAGTTTAACCACCCACCCCACAGGGGAGCACCAGCAAGCCTTGCCACTAGGATATTAGTCCCCTACTAGTTCTGTTCTCCTAACTAACAAATCCCCTATCACCCCCTTTGACTTTCCCCCATCAGGTAATCCCCCCCACAACAGTTTCTAAAGTAGTCCACCTATTCTTGTGGGGGATGGCCACAACAGTACTCTGTGATGGCTATTTAACCTCATTCACATTCCAGACTCTCACCCAGTTTCCTGTGTCCTGCACCCTGGGTGGAACTCACATCTCTTCATGTCATATCCATCACCCCATCCGACTGCCAGATGATCTGGAATTCATCCGTTTCAAGTTCCAGCTCCTTAACGTGCAGGGTTACAAGCTGCAGCTGGATGCACATCTTGTAGGTGAGGGCATCAGAGACACTGGAGGGACCCAGTGACAACAATATGGTGTGCACTGAATTCTACATTTTGAGGTATTCATTTGAACAGCTAGCGAATCACTGTCAGTAAGAACTTTGATCTCCTCTGGGATTGATCGAGTTCATCTGCACTCTCACACAGCCTATGTACCATGCCTGTAGCAGGTAATGAACGATGTTCTCGTCAGAGCTTTTTCATACTATCCATATCTGATTTGTTTGCTAAATGATGATTTAAAAAGTCACATTTCCAAAGATTGTTCGACTTCTTCCCACTTGCAAATTCTCCAGCAACTTTTGTATCATCACAATACACACAGGTGACTCCACTTTCTGTATTGTACATAAATATTCCCCTTGAACCCTCCCTCAGGTGACTGATGGTGGTGAACTCAGTGATGGCAATCCCAATGAATATGAAGGGAAGGGCAGTCGTCTGTCTTACTGGAGTCCGGCACATTTGTGATGTGAAAGCTACTTGTTGCCGAGGGCAAAGTTGTTTGATATCATTATGGAACCAGAGAGAATGGGCTGAAGCATGTTCTCACTGCTAGAACATTCCAGAACAAGAGGTAGTAGAACAAGGAACAGACACAAAATGCTGAAAGAACTCAGCAGGCCTGGCAGCATCTATGGAAAAAAATATTACTGCTGAATTCCTCCAGCATTTGCGTTTCTTGGATCTCCAACATAGGGAAAAAAAAACAGAAAAAACATTAAACCTACAGCATAATACAGGCCCTTCGTCGTACAATGCTGTGCCGAACATTACTTACTTTAGAAATTACCTAGTGTTCCCCAGAGCCCTCCATTTTTCTACGTGCCATGTATCTATCCAGGAGCCTCTAAAAGACCCTATTGTATCCGCCTCCATCACTGTCACCAGCAGCCCATTCCACACACTCGCCACTCTGCGTAAAAAAAACTCACCCCTCGTGGTGATATCACGTGTCATAACGCCATGGTACCGAGCATGCGCAGAAATGAAGAATGTTCGAGAAGCATGGCAATGTAAAACGTAGTTTTGTTGCTGTTAAATAAAAGGTCAATTCTTCCAGTATATGGTTTGTTATGAGTAACTAACAGTACGTATAAGGCACACAACACCCCCGAGATCTCCGTCCAACCACCTATCAACTGTGCCCTCTCCACAAATTCTCTTTTTTTAATGATTGGAAACAAAACAAAGGTGATTTTCTCAACTGCTGCTGTAAAAGATTTTGTTCCCTTTCTCCGAGTTCCTAATCCTTGCATTTAGATAGCTGGAGCTCAGCTCTGTCTGGGAGATCCATCGGTTCCCTCATCAGTCGGAATCTCCCCGGGGCCCGTGTACGGATCGTGGGGCTGAGGGACATTTAAGAGAGCAGGACTGTGCCGGGATTGCGGGTCAAGGTGTCCGAAGCTCAGAGAAATTTCCCGAAATCGGTGTTGCAAACTTCACATGGTGAACTTTCTTACCTTATGCTGATCCTTCCGTTTGTGCACTGCGCGCATGCGTGATATCCGGGGACGTGAACAATCCTGACGCCTGCGAATTCAATCGGTCCTTCGCCGAATGCGATTTTTTTAACGTACGGACTTATGGGTAATCACGGTGCCATTGAAAGTTTCTGCATCACCGATTCCATGACAATACTTAAGTGCTTTTTTTTGTGACGGCCCCCATAAACAATATACTACATATCAGCAGGCACTTCGTGTATCTAATGCCAAAGTACAAACCTATTACAAATGTTGATATGAAACACAGAAGATTCTGCAGTTGCTGGAAATACAAACACACACACACGCAGCAACTAAGCAGAGGAATTCACAGTCTTGGCATGCTGAAGGCCGTCGGCCTAAACACTGTCTATTTATTATTCATCACATTTGCGGCCTGATCTGTTGATTTCCTCCAGTACTTTGCAGAAATTAACCACCCCTTTTCAATCAAACCGATTCCAAACGTTTCTGATCTTTCATTTTACCCACATCCTGCTGGAGTTATTCAGCTTCCTTCTACTCATCTTAAACTGCAGGCACCATTTGTTTCTGGAGTCCCAAAGTCCTGACTCAGGCTGGCAACACTTTGGTTTCTGACTCTGCTCCATCGAAGATTCACTCGCTAGTCTGCTGTCAGGGTTTAGAGGCGCATTGCAACAACCGGCTGTCTGAGGCACTGTCCTTTGAAATTGGAGAAAATGACCCAAAACGGTCAAAAGAGCAGGGAAGAAAGAGTTACCAACCTTAGTCCGGAGTTCTGAAGAACGTTAAAACCACAGTTCTTCAGCATGGAGAAAATCATGCAGGAAATTCATGGAGGTATATCTGATGATGAGAGTCATTTGACGTGTGGATAGCCAAAGGCTTTTTCCCAGGGCTGGAACGGCTAACACGAGGGGGCACAGGTTTAAGTTGCTTGAATGTTGGTACAGAGGTGATGTCAGAGCTAATTTTTTTTAAAACAAAGAGGTGTTTGCGTGGAATGCACTGCAGGCGATGGTGGTAGAGGGGGATACAATAGGGTATTTTAAGAGACTCTTAGATAAGTACATGTAGCTTAGGAAGATGGAGAGCTTTGCGGTAGGGTAATTCTTGGCAGTTTCTGGAGTAAGTTACATGGTCGGCATAACATTATGGGCCAGCGCGTCTATAATATGCTGTAGATTTCTATAATTCTATGAAATTCAAGGGAAATCTCTTATCCCACGGAGAGATGACAAGTTGCAACCTGTCATCATAGAGGGTGTGAGAGGGAAACGGCAGGGATAGGTTTTGATATACTGATATGGAACAGAAACATGGACAGGAACCAAATGGACTGAGTGGGCTTTCTAGTTTACATTGTGAGGGTGATAGAGACAGTAAGTACCTGAGACACGGGATAAATGATACAGAATTGACTTATCATTCATAGATTCACAATGTAAAACTTCTGTCTAGTCTAAGGCTAACATCAGCAGAACTGACCCCTCCAATGCTCAGACCAGGGTTCAGTCCTGGGTGCGATGAGCAGCCGCAAGAACTGCAGAATCTGACAGTAACAGTCCCTCATGAACCTGCAGCTGCCTTCAGTCACCGTGATGGTGAAACATTTAACACGGAGCTGATTTGAACTTCCTCCCTGATGTGAAGTTGCTGGTGTTGCAGCAGCTGGGATGATTGAGTAAAACACTTTGCTCACTCCGGACAGAAATGTGGCCTCTATTTATTGTGAACTCACCGGAGCATCACAAGGTGGGTTAACTGAATGAGTCTCTCCGCACACACGCAGCAGGTGAACGGCAGTTTCCCAGAGCGAAGCTGTAGGTCACGGTCTTTGGTCTCGGCCCGAAATGTTCATTGTTCGTTAGGGTAATTCTTGGCAGTTTCTGGTGTAAGTTACATGGTCGGCATAACATTATTGGCCAACGCGTCTATAATATGCTGTAGATTTCTATAATTCTATGAAATTCAAGGGAAATTTCTTATCCCACGGAGAGATGACTAGTTGCAACCTGTCATCATAGAGAGTGTGAGAGGGAAACGGCAGGGATAGATTTTGATATACTGATATGGAACAGAAACATGGACAGGAACCAAATGGACTGAGTGGGCTTTCTAGTTTCCATTGTGAGGGTGATAGAGACAGTAATTACCTGAGACACGGGATAAATGATACAAAACTGACTTATCATTCATAGATCCACAATGTAAAACTTCTGTCTAGTCTAAGGCTAACATCAGCAGAACTGACTCCTCCAATGCTCAGACCAGGGTTCAGTCCTGGGTGCGATGAGCAGCCGCAAGAACTGCAGAATCTGACAGTAACAGTCCCTCATGAACCTGCAGCTGCCTTCAGTCACCGTGATGGTTAAACATTTAACACGGAGCTGATTTGAACTTCCTCCCTGATGGGAAATTGCTGGTGTTGCAGCAGCTGGGATAATTGAGTAAATCTCTTTCTTTATTTATTAATCTTTTTATTGATATAAAGGAATATAAATACAAACAAGAGGAGAATTATCTCAAATATACATATCAATAACAATACAAACAGAAAGTGAAATAAACATTATCAAAGTCATACATAGTGTTAAGCTATTATGTGATATTGTGGCGACCCATTTCCTAGCGTATCCGAACCGGCTCACAATTAGAAAGCCTACGGGGGTTTGCGAGCACAGAGCTTTGGAGCCTCTGCGCCATGGGGGGCCGGTTGACAGAGGCTTAAAAGTGAGGCTGAAGTTTTCGAATAAAGTTTTTTCCTTCGACTGCAGTTACCGACTCCGTGTCGTAATTTTAGCGCTGCGTGTAGCACACCACTACAATATTTAATAAAAAAAAGACGACAGATGATTCTCCTCCATTCTATTCATGGAGAAAAAAAAACTTTAAATTATGAAATGAAGAAAATAAAACATTGCACTCTACTAAATAAAAAGGAACTGGGCAGTCCATTCTGAGGATATGATCAAAAAGTAAAAAAAAAGAAAGAATTTTGATCAAATCTAGAACTTTGAAAAAAATTGTAAAAGTAATAATTCAAATCAAATGAAAATATTGAATAAATGATTGCCAGATTTGGTCAAATTTACAGGATGTAACTAATGTCCGACTTTTTATTTTCTCTAAACTTAGACAGGACATAATGGAGGAAAACCAATAAAAGACAGTGGGTGGATTAGAATCCTTCCACTTCAGTAAAATGGCTGTCCTAGTCAATGAAGTTGAGTGGAATCAGGAATATTTCCTGGTTCCAATGGGATAATCCCAATGGTTCCAGATCCAAGACATTTGATAATGTTTTAAAAACATCTCTCCAGAAATTGTCTAGCTTTATACAAGACCAAAACACATGAGTGAAAGTGGCCAGCTCAGTATTACATCTGTCAGAGACAGGATTGATGTTGGAAAAAATATGTGCTAGTATATCCTTTGGCATATGGGCCTGACGCACTACATTAAACTGTATCAAGGAATGGCGGCACAAACAGATGAGTTATTAACCAAATAAAAATTTTACTCTATTGATTACCTGAAAATGACTCTTGAAATTCCAATTCCCAAGCAGGTTTAATTATATCATTAGATATCATTTGAATAGTGGTTTATAAATTATAGCTATCAGCCCTTTATGAAGTGGTTTAAGATGAAAAAACGGCATCTGTCATATTAGGTGGATAAACAGAAGGATAATTTGGCAGCAAACCACGTAAAAAAAAAATCCCAATATGTAATTATCTAAAAAAGTCTACATTAGATAAATCTGGCTATCCACAGGACCAATGCCTCTCATCATCTTATACACTTGCATGAATTTCCTGCATGTTTTTCTCCATGCTGAATAAGACGATGGCCACACTGTGGTTTTAACGTTATTCAGAGTTCTGGGCTAAGGTGGTTCTTCCCTGCTCTTTTGAACGTTTTGCGTCATTTTCACTAATTTCAAAGGACTGTTCCTCAGGCAGCTGGGTTGTTGCAACGTGCCTCTAAACCCTGACAGCAGACTAGCGAGTGAATCTTTCTGACCAGAGTCAGAAACCAAAGAGTGGCCAGCCTGAATCAGGGCTTTATAACCATATAACCATATAACAATCACAGCACGGAAACAGGACATCTCGGCCCTCCTAGTCCGTGCCGAACTCTTAATCTCACCTAGTCCCACCTACCCGCACTCAGCCCATAACCCTCCCCTCCTTTCCTGTCCATATACCTATCCAATTTTACCTTAAATGACACAACTGAACTGGCCTCTACTACTTCTACAGGAAGCTCATTCCACACAGCTATCACTCTCTGAGTAAAGAAATACCCCCTCGTGTTTCCCTTAAACTTCTGCCCCCTAACTCTCAAATCACGTCCTCTCATTTGAATCTCCCCTACTCTCAATGGAAACAGCCTATTCACATCAACTCTATCTATCCCTCTCAAAATTTTAAATACCTCGATCAAATCCCCCCTCAACCTTCTACGCTCCAATGAATAGAGACCTAACTTGTTCAACCTTTCTCTGTAACTTAAGTGCTGAAACTCAGGTAGCTTCCTAGTAAATCGTCTCTGCACTCTCTCTAATTTACTGATATCTTTCCTATAATTCGGTGACCAGAACTGTACACAATATTCCAAATTTGGCCTTACCAATGCCTTGTACAATTTTAACATTACATCCCAACTTCTGTATTCAATGCTCTGATTTACAAAGGCCAGCGTTTCAAAAGCCTTCTTCACCACCCTATCTACATGAGACTCCACCTTCAGGGAACTATGCACTGTTATTCCTAGATCTCTCTGTTCCACTGCATTCCTCAATGCCCTACCATTTACCCTGTATGTTCTATTTGGATTATTTCTGCCAAAATGAAGAACCTCACACTTCTCAGCATTAAACTCCATCTGCCAACGTTCAGCGTTCCATCATCTTTAGGACTCCAGAAAAAAATTGAGGCCTGGAGTTTACGATGAGTAGGAGGAAGAGGAATCACACCAGCAGGATGTGGCTACAAATGAAAGATCAGAAACATTTTGAAACTGTTTGATTGAAAAAAGGTGTTTAATTTCTGCAAAGTTCTGCAGGAAATCAACAGATCAGGCCGCAAAGGTGGAGAGGAATAAATAGACAACGTTTAGACAGAGCCCGTTCAGCATGCCTAGACTTTGTACTCCTCTGCTTAGTTGCTGCCTGAACTGCAGAGTTCCTCCAGCATTGTGTGTATGCGTCTCTCTATTTCCAGCAACTGCAGAATCTCTTCTGTTTCATACCTGCATGTGTAAGAGGATTGTACATTGGCATTAGATACACGGAATACCTGTTAGTATCGACTTTTTTTGTTTCTGGGAGCCGCCACAAAAAGAAAAACTGAGCTCTGGACTTGCAACCGGTGCTTGCAGAGACTTTCAATGGCACCGTGGTTACCGATAAATCCATGCCAAAGCACCGATCTAATGCGCAGGCGTTAGCGTTGTTAATTATACCCGAACATCACGCATGCGCGCAGTGCGCAAGCGGAAGGATGAGCATCAGGTAAGAGTATTCGCCACGTGAAGTTTTCAACACAGTTTTAGGAAATTTTCTGTGAACTTCGGACACCGTGGCCCGCAATGCCGACACAGTCCTGCTCTCTTCCCTCTCTCTCAGTCCCACGATCCGTACACGGGCCCCGGGGAACTTCCGGCTGATGAGGGAATGGGAACCGATGGATCTCTCAGACAGAGCTGAGCTCCAGCTATCTAAATGCAAGGATTAGGAACTCGGAGAAAGGGAACAAAATCTTTTACATCACCAGCTGAGAAAATCACCTTTTTTTCTACCTCCAATCACAAACAAGAGAAAACCTGTGGAGAGGGCACAGTTTTAAGGTGCTTGAAAGCCGGTTGGAAGGAGATGTCAGGGGTTGTGTGCTTTATACGTACCGTGGGTTACTCATAACAAACCATATTCTGGAAGAATTGACCTTTTATTTAACAACAACAAAACCACGTTTTAAACTGCCATGCTTCTCGATCAGTCTTCATTTCTGCGCATGCTCGGAACTCTGTCCCATCCCTTTCTCACACGTGATATCACAACGAGGGGTGAGTTTTTTTTACGCAGAGTGGCGAGTGTGTGGAATGGGCTGCTGGTGATTGTGATGGAGGCAGATACAATAGGGTCTTTTAAGAGGCTCCTGGATAGGTACATGACACGTAGAAAAATAGAGGGCTGTGGGGAATATCAGGTAATTTATAACGTAAGTAATATTCGGCACAGCATTGGGGGCTAGAGGTTGAGGCGTTCTTTATCTACGTTGGAAATCCAAGAAACACACACAAAATGCTGGAGGAACTCCACATTGATACAATTTTCCTTAGATGCTGTCTGACCTGCAGCATTTTGTGTGTGTTCCTTGTTCTACCACTTCTTGTTTTGGAATTTTCTACCGGTGAGAAAATGCCTTGACCCATTCTCTCCGGATACATAATGATATAAAACACCTTTGCCCTGGGCAACAGGTAGATTTCACATCACAAATGCGCCAGTCACCGATGAGACAGACTACAGCCCTTCCCTTCATGTTCATTGGCATTGCCATCACTGAGTTTACCACTGTTAGTTCCCTGGGGGAGGGTTCAGGGGGAATATTTATGTACAATACAGAAAGTGGAGTCACCTGTGTGTATTGTGATGATGCAAAAGTTGCTGGAGAATTTGCAAGTGGGAAGAAATCGAGAAATATTTGGGAATCTGACTTTTTAAAGCATTATTTAGTAAGCAAATCAGATATGGATAGTATGCAAAAGCTCTGGTGAGAACATCCTTCATTACCTGCTACAGGATTGCTACATAGGCAGTGTGAGAGTGCAGATGAACTTGATCAATCCCAGAGGAGATCAAAGTTCTTATTGACAGTGATTCACTAGCTTTTGAATTGAATATCTCAAAATATAAAATTCAGTGCAGACCATATTGTTGTCACTGGGTAAACATTGCACAGCACAAGGTTTTTGCACGCATATTTCAAATCGCAGGGGACATTAATGGGAATGAGGGGAGACTTCAGTGTCCCTGATGCCCTCACCTACAAGATGTGCATCCAGCTGCAGCTTGTAACCCTGCACTTTAAGGAGCTGGAACTTGAAATGGATGAATTCCAGATCATCCGGCAGTTGGATGGGGTGATGGATATCACATGAAGAGATGTGAATTACACCCAAGTTGCAGTACACAGGAAACTGGCTGAGTGTCAGGAAGGGGAATGAGGTTAAATAGTCATTGTTGAGTAATCTTGTGGCCATCTCCCACAAGAATACGTGGACCAGTTTAGAAGGTGTTGTGTGTGGATTACCTGATGGAGCAAAGTCAAAGGGGAGATAGGGGATTTGTTAGTGGAACAGAACTAGAACGTGACTAATATCCTAGTAGCAAGGCTTGCTAGTGCTCCCCTGTGGGGAGGGTAGTTAAACTAAAGTTGCAGGGAGGATTGGAGCCAGAATAACAGAACCGATAGTGGAGAAATTGAATTGAATTGAATTGACTTTATTACATACATCCTTCGTATAGTTAAAGGGTAGAAATCTTTACATTATGTCTCCATCTAAGTGTGCAATTTATAGTAATAATAATTAATATGTACAACAGGGCATTCAATATAACAGAAATACAATTGTATCAGCATGAATGAATCAGTCTAATGGCCTGGTGGAAGAGGCTGTCCCGGATCCTGGTGTCCTGGCTTTTATGCTGCGGTACCGTTTCCCAGATGGTAGCGGCTGCAACAGTCTGTGGTTGGGGTGACTGAGCTCCCCAATGATCCTACAGGTCCGTATTACACAATAATGTAAATACACTGGATAGTGGGAAGTTCACATATACAGATGGGCTGGGCTGTCTGCACCACTCTCTGCAGAGCCCTGCAACTGGGGAAGTACAGTTCCCATACCAGGCAGTGATGCAGACTCTCAGGATGTTCTCAAGTTGCCTCTGTGGAAAGTTCTTGGGAATTGGGGAAACATTCCAAACTTCCTCTACAGTCTGAGGTGAAAGAGGCGCTGTTGTGCCTTTTTCACCAGACAGCCGGTATGTACAGACCTGGTGGGATCCTCGGTAATGTGTATGCTGAGGAACTGAAAGCTGTTCACCCTCGGAACAGCAGATCCATTGATGTCAGAAAGGTTTATCCTGTATCCATTCTTTCTGTCATCCACAACCTGCTCCTTTGTTTTTATGAAAATGAGAGAGAGGTTGTTTTCTAGACACCAGACAGATGTTGTTCAGACTGCAGACAGAGTCAGCAATCAAATGGTTGAGCATGGTGATATGAATGTGCTGAGCCGTGTATATCACAATGCAAGAAGCATCGTTGGAAAGCCAGGTTAGCCCAGGGCATGGAATTATGATATTGTAGCCATTACTGGGAGTAGGCTATACCCAACAATCTGAGGGATTTAGAGGAACAAATTTGTGGAGAGATCACAGACTATTCCAAGAAACAAAGGTTGAGATTGTAAGCAATTTTAACTTTCCATATATTGAGTGGGACTCCCATACTGTAAAAGAACTAAAAGGGGTAGAGCTTGTCAAATGTGCCCTTAATCAGGACATAGAATTCCTGATGTAGAAGTGTGCAATAAGCTGTTAGGCAATGATCAGGGCTAGTGACAGCAATTGGTATATGGGAAAACTTCATATCTAGTGATCATAATGTTATTAGATTCCAAGTAAATATGGAAAAAGAGTAGTCCGGAACACAGAGTGAGATTCTAAATTGGAGAAAGGTCAATTTTGATGGCGTCAGAAAGGATTTGCCAAGTGTGGTTTGGGACAGAATGTTTTTTGGCAAAGGAGTACTTAGTCAGTGGGACACCTTCAGAAGATAAATTTTAATGGTGTAGAGTATGTATGTATCCGTCAAAATAAAAGTTGAGATGCAAATGGTGCAGGGAGCCTTGGTTTTCAAGAGGAATCAAGGCCCCATATATTTTGTTCCTGGGTGCAACCAAGACTCATTAATGACTACAGTATCATCATTCCATGCCCTGAGCATATCTGACCTCTTTTTTAGTTGTCATCTGTCGGCTTCTAAAAGCTTGCCAATAGTTTCTGCTCTTTGCTCTCTCTTTGGCTTTCATGTTGGGTTTGGCTGGTCATTTTGCCACAGTTGTGTCCTCCTGCCTTTCCAATGCTTGCACTACTTTGGGATGTATCCATCACTCAGCTCCCAAAGTGCTCCAGAAACTCCAGCCATTGCTGCTCCATTGTCACTGCTGCCAGTTTCCCTTCCAATCAAGTCTGGCCAGCTTCTCTGTCATTGAAACATGTACAGAACAGAAACCTGCCATTTGGCCCATCTTCTCAATGTTGGAAAAACATTTCAGCTGTGGAATGCAATGACCTGCACAGGGACCATAGCACTCCATACACCTCCCATCCAGATACCCATCCAAACTTCTCTTAAATGGTGAAATCGAGCTACCATACACCATTTGTGCTGGCATCTCATTCCACACCCTCATGGCCAATAATTTGTTCCCCATAAATTTTCACGTCCTCACTTACCCATCACCGCTGGTTGTTGTAACAATTAAAATCAGTTGAAAAAGCCTGCTTGCATTTACCCATTCTATACCCTTATATTTTGTGTACACAGAAACATAGAAAACCTACAGCACAATACAGACCTTTTGGCTCAAACATATCCATACCTTAGATCTACCTAGGCTTACCCCTAGTCCTCTAACTTTCTAAGCTCCATGTATCCATCCAGGAGTCTCTTAAGGACCCTTTCATTTCCACCTCCACCACGGCCGCTGGCAGCCCATTCCATGCACTCACCACTCCCTGTGTGAGAAATAAGAACTATCTTCTATACTTCAAACAAATCCTCAAAGCAATGTATTAGTTCCTTGTTTATGTTTGGAGCCTTTTTTTACGTGTATAAGATGATGATGGGCAGTGATTGTGTGGATAGCCAGAGGTTTTTTTTTCTGAGGGTTGAAATGGCTAATATGGGGGGCATACAGTCTTTTAAGGTGCTTGGAAATAGATACCGAGGGGATATCAGGGGTAAGTTTATTACACAGAGAGTGCTGGATGTGCGTATTGCACTGCCAGCAGCTGTGTTTGAGGCAGATAAAATAGGGTCTTTTAACAGCCTCTTAGATAGGGACATAGAAAAATAGAGGGCTGTGTGCTGGGGAAGTTGCAGGAAGTTTCTAGAGTAGGTTACATGGTTGGCACAGGACTGTGGGCCAAAGTGCCTGTAATGTGCTGTAGATATCACTGTTATATGTTAAGGAGCAAAACAGCTTTGGGTAACTTCCGATCATGTGGTACCACCCCCGTCACTAAGGATGACTTAATGATCTCTGCCAGGGACCCGACAATTTCTGCACTTGCCACCCACAGGGTCTGAGGTAGCACCTTCTCATGCCGTGGAGATTTATCCACCCTTCTCTGCCTCAGGATAGGAAACACCTCCTCTACTTTAGTGTACAGGATCCACGATGTTAATTCCACTTTTCCACACTTCCATTGACTCCCTCCCCCCCTCTCCCTCCCCTTCTCCCCTCCTCCCCCCCTCTCTCCATCCTCCACCTTGGCTTCCACTTTCTCTCTCTGTCTCCCATCTATGGCTCTCCCCCTCTCTGCCCCTCCTCCATTCCCACACCCTCTCTCCCCCTTTCCATTTTCACCCTTTCCCCACTCTCCTTTCCAATTTCCCTCTGTTCCTCACTCTTTTGTATTCCTCGCTTTCTCTCGCGACTCTCCCTCCCCATATCTCTCTCCTCCACGTCCCTTTCTCTGCCTCGTATCCTGCTCTCCCCTTTCACTCTCTCTCCCCATCCCCCTCTTTCTCCATGCTTATCTCTCTCTGTCTCCATGCTTATCTCTGTCCCTCTCCTCTCTCTCGCTCTCTGTCTCCCCTTTTCCCTTTTCAATTTCTCTCCTTTTCTGTCTCTCACTCTCTCTCTATCCCTCACCCTTCCACCCACACTCCCTCCTTTTCCCTCTCCCTCAGTGCTTTCTCTCTCCACTGTCATCTCTCACTGCCACCGTCCCTATTAAACATCTCTTTCTTTCTCTCTCCTGTCCCTCTCCCCTTTACTACTTTTCCTGTCTCCCTTCTCCTTCACTCTCTTCTCAATTTATCTCTCGTTCTACTCTCTCTCTCTCTCTCTCTCTCTCTCTCGCTCTTTCTCACACTCTGTACGGTAGACCATCGCCTGCCTGTTTGTGAATGTGTTCTGCGCTCTGATCTGCACTCCCGCCCTCATCCCGTACTCGCCAAACGTCCGAATATTCCCCTGCACTGGGTACTGCTACACCGGGTGTCGAATACTGCGTTTCCCCCACCCCACAAAAACGCTAGCGAGCCAGCCGTCATTCACCCACCAACCGAGATCCCCACGCTGCCTTCCCCCTCTCCCGCGGCATTATTCTCCTCGCCTCGCCGTAACTCTCCCTGGCTCCAGGCCTCCATTTCTCCTGCCGAACTCCCTCCGAACCCTCCTCCCTTTCGGTGTAGCGTCCCCTCTCTCCTCAACTCCCCCCTCCATCTCCTGTCCCCACCCTCTCTTTCTCTCCTCCCCTGCTCAATTTGATTCCTTCCTCTGCCCCTTACCGAGAATGGTGGTGATCAACGCTATCCAGCCCGCCCTGCCAGACCTCGTCTCCATCTTCACCAGCAAGCCCACGTCCTCTCGTGCCTTCGACGGGCCTCAGGGACGTCACACAGCCCACCCTACAGGGCAGCCCGAAGGATTCGGACAGAGCGACCTGAGTAGGGGAGCAAAACAAATTCCAATGCGGAATTTTGGAGATGTGGCATGGTGTGGGGTAAACGTGCCAGCATCTTCTCGTAGCTATATGCCTCCCCATGAGTTCCCCCAAGTTCCAGGTCTTTTGTTACAAGTGGCTCTCTCCCATCTTCACCACCCTGTCACTCCTGAAACACTCAATCCCAGTTCCCTCACTCTCCCCTCTATCACCGCCAGTCGTACACTAGCTGGCGGCCATTTTGTGCTGGATATCACAGACAACCGCTCTTAAAGCATTGCCGACCCTTTTGCTCACCTTACGCTTACTTCGCCTTACCTCATCGCCATCTTTCTCTCTCTGTTACCCAATGAGTCACCCCTACTCACCCTGTCAGCCCTGGCACATTTATCCCCTCTCTGACCCCTTGCCCTTTCTACCGCCATCCACCACATCCTGGATGAGTCGCTCCCCTCTCTCTCCGTTGCCACACTCAACTCTCCGTCCCATCAGCCCTGGCCGCTTCCCCGACCCCTTGCTCCCCCTTTCCCCCGTCCACGCCCCCCTTTACGGTAGCTCGTCTTATTTGCGAAGGAAATGTCACCACCCACCCATCCTCCACTATTGAAAACGTCACTCCCCGACACTCCCCAACCTGTTCCTCCCCACCTATCCTCTCAGACCACTGTATCCCATTACTCCCCCTCCCTCCCCATGCCATCACTTCCCCTCCCTCCCCGTCCCATCAATCCCGCTCCCTTCCAGTCGTTTCACTTCTCCTCGACCCGTGTTTATCTTCTCCATGTAGGCCACCAGTTTGTGACAGGAACTTTCGCCCCTTTGCCTCCGTCCCCTATTGAGTCAGTGACTTCGCCACGCTCACCGTCTCATCAGTCCACTCCTCGTCCCATCACTCCTCTTCCTCCCAAACCCCTCACCCCTCCTCCCCAAAACCCACGTGTATATGTGTATGTGTGAATATCTCAGATATATACATTAGTTTATTCAATTACAACACTATTAGAAGTAAAACATATATAAAATATGCAAGACGATATAAAACAAATTAAAATACTGTTATAACAATCAATAACACACTCGATCCCGGGATTGTATCCACGGGCACCGAATGTTCCTTCGCCATATATTCTGAGTGTGACAGTGGCCATTGTAAGTCAGTGTCTCACTCCATCCCTGGCGGCCACATTAACACATTAACCAAAAATTCGCTTATTTTAAATCAGCGCATCCCTCCCTCTCTTCTGCTCATTTCTACCTAAGCCGCCACCCCCTCCCCAACGGCCATTTTAAGTGAATCGTCGGCCATTTGAAGTCAACGTGTCCTTCACTCCTTCTCTGTCGCTCACTATAACCAAAGCATCGCTCCCTCCTTGGTCCCGTTTCAACCCGACCGAGCGGGGTCTCCTTCTGTCACCATATCTCTCCCTTTTCCTCAACAACATTAACCATGGTGCCGGCCGTTTTCAATAGCACTGAGACAATCGTCCCAAACTGTCCCGTCAGACATTTTAAACAGAGGAGCAACCGTTTTACGTCAGAGCATCACTCTGTCCCAATAGATCGTTTTACATCGACCCATTACCCCCTCTCTCCTCACAATGTGCCACTGTTTCCATTTCGGCCATTTTACCCAGTGCGTCTTTCCCTCCTGTTGGCCATTTGAAGTCTGTCCATCACTCTCTCCCTGTCGGCCATTGTAACCAAGTTCTCAGGGGCTATTTCAGATCGGCCGCCAATCTCTCTGACTCCTTTCCTGGAGTCCATTTACTCTCAGTGCATCCCTCCTTGCCTGGTGACCATTTTCAGTGCACGCGTCACTCTCTTCCTGGTGATAATTGCATATTTTGGCTTTAATCCAGAATCCTATTTGAAACAGCACATAACACCCTGCTTTGTGATATTTTTTCAATCAGTAAGTCATACACACCCTGTTGACACTTTTAACTCGGCCTGTCACTCTCACTCTTGTGTCTGTGAATCACTCCCGCCCTGTCGGCTACCTGGACACCGTGCGTGACTCCTTCCCCGGTGACCATTTTAACAACAGTGACAAGTTGTAGTTTAATTCCGTCCATCGACCCCTCCCTGGCGCCCAATGTCACTCAGGTCATCACTCTCTCCCTGGAGACATTTTCAGTCAAAGTTTCACTCCCTCCCTTTGATGATTCTGAATCCTTCTGTCACTCCCTCCCTAGTCACCATTTTCAATTGAAATTTTGTTTCAATTTAGTGAAACAGAAGTGGAAAGATATTTTCAACATTTTGAAACTATTGCTCAGATGTCAGAGTGGCCAAAAGGTAAATGGTCAGTATTGTTACAGAGTGTAACTAAAGGCAAAACACAACAAGTTTACAAAGCTTTAACTGCTGTGCAAGCACTTGATTATAATATTGTGAAAATGCATATTTTAAACGCATACAAATTAGTCCCAGAAGCTTATAGGGAAAGATTCAGAAGTTTGAAAAAGTCTGTGGAAAAGACTTATGTGGAATTTGCCTATGATAAAGCTGTATGTTTTGAGAGATGGGTTTCTTCTAAAAATGTAAATGGGGACTATGATACATTGAGAGAGCTGATTTTAATAGAGGAATTTAAAAGAAGCATTCCTGGTGAAGTAAGGACCTACTTAAATGAGAGGGATACTGATAAATTGCAGGATTGTGCTAGATTAGCTGATGAGTATGTTTTAATCCATAAGAATAAATTTCCTCAGAGTAGAAATTTTAAGAGGAAAAATAACATGGAGACTCAAGGTAAATCAGAAATTAAATCAGAAGTTAATGACACAGGTAAGGAGGAAGGAAAACCTGTGAAGGAAAGACAGTTTAGTCTTATTTGCAACTATTGTAAGAAGCCTGGCCATGTAATAGCTAACTGTTTCAGATTGAAAAAGAAAGAGAAGGAGAAAGAGAAAGAGAAGGAAGCAGTTCCTGAAGGAATCACCTGTAAAGTTACAGGGTTTGATAAACACAAATGAGGCTTTGTTAGAGTCTGACCAAGTTAAAAAGGGATATGATCATTTTATAACTGAAGAAGGACCCTTGAAAGAAGGATCTACTCTGGTGCCAATAAAAGTCCTTAGGGATACTAGAGCTTCTCAATCACCGATGTTAGACCGTGTGTTGAAGTTTAATGAAGAGTCTGATACTGGTGAGGTAAATTACATAGGAGGTGTTGGGAGTGATTTTATGCCTGTATATTTACATAAAGTAAATTTAAAATCAGGGTTAGTTACAGGATTTGTTGAAGTAGGATTACAGCATAGCTTACCTGTGAAGGGTATTTGTTTATTGTTATGTAATGACTTGGCAGGTGGACAAGTTTTTCCTGAAGTGCATTTGACAATGGAGTTAGAGGAACCAGAGTTGAATTCTAACATAGATTCTTCCTGTGTTGTGACTAGAGCTATGGCTAAAAAGATAGATGCGCAGAATGAGGTTGTTATTCAGGACTGTTCAACTCAGGATTCGAGTTTTGAGGATGTGTCAGAGACTTTCTTATCTTCGTTGTTTGAACAAGATTCTTGGAGTAAGTCTGACTTTGAAGTTTTATCTCTGTCTCGGAAGGAGATGTTAACAGAGCAGAATAGAGACCCTGAGATAATAAAATTAAGGGAACAAGCTTAACTAGGTAGTGAAATTGAGAAGGTGCCAGTAGGATATTACTTGGAAAAAGGAGTGTTGATGAGGAAGTGGAGATCGCCTACAATTCCTGTGAGTGAGTATTGGAATGTTGTTTACCAGGTAGTTGTCCCGAAAGTTTATCGAAATGAGATTTTGACTGTAGCTCATAGTGTGCCTTTAGGTGAACATCAAGGGGTAAGGAAAACTGTGAACAAGATATTAAAACATTTTTACTGGCCTGGTTTAAGAAAAGATGTGGCGATGTTTTGTAAAATGTGCCATACTTGTCAAATTGTGGATAAATCAAATCAGGTTACACCAGTAGCTCCATTACAACCTATTCCAGCATTTGGTAAACCATTTTATAAAGTTATTGTAGATTGTGTTGGTCCATTACCAAAGACAAAAACTGGTTATCAGTATTTGTGGACTATCATGTGTATCTCGTCTAGGTTTCCAGAGGCAGAACCACTTAGTAATAAAAAAGCTAAAACTGTGACAAAGGCTCTTTTAAAATTCTTTACCTATTTTGGATTACCTAAGGAGATACAAAGTGATCAAGGCAGTAATTTTATGTCTGGATTGTTTCAACAGATGGTTTATAAATTGGGAGCTAAGCAAATCACTTGGTCTGCATACCATCCAGGGGAATCGGCCAAACGTCGCCATCCCGCGGGTGGGGATGTTCACACGATCACTCTCAGACCGGGTCTGACTCCCCGCAGAGGTCTCAGTTTCTTCCCACCGGTCTCACTGAACCAATTCTCCCCCAGCCTGAAACAGATGTGAGAATAAAGATGAAATAAACAGATTACACAACAGTGTCAGTAACAGGGGACCGGGGTTAATGTTTCAACAACACTCACAGACAAATATCACCAGAAAACCCGCGGATCCGCTGAGATTTTATCACATTTAACATTAACACAGACACTCACCGGATCCGCTCCAGTCTCGGGAGGGTCAGTATGAGGCAGCGGAGAGCGGGGACAGATCGGTCTGTCAGCGAGTTTAATCTCAGGTCCAGCTCCGTCAGTGATGGGTTTGTACTGAGAGCGGAGACGAGATCCTCGGCACCAGAATCTGTGAGACCGACATTGTTCAGCCTGGAGATGAGAGAGAGTGAGGGTGAAGGACACAGAGAGACAGGAGACGGTACAAATCCCCCGTGTTTATCAGTAACACAATTACTGATCACATTAATGTTCAGTGTCAGACACCCAGTGACTGTGAACACAATCTCCCTCAGCCTGGAGATGAGAGAGAGTGAGGGTGAAGGACACAGAGAGACAGGAGACGGTACAAATCCCCCGTGTTTATCAGTAACACAATTACTGATCACATTAATGTTCAGTGTCAGACACCCAGTGACTGTAAACACAATCTCCCTCAGTCTGATACTTACCACAGTTTCTGTATTTTACACTCCGGGTTCCTCAGAGCCGCAGACATCAGTTTCACTCCTGAATCTCACAGTTTATTCTCATTTAGGTTTAGCTCCGTCAGTGATGAGTTTGTACTGAGAGCGGAGACGAGATCCTCGGCACCAGAATCTGTGAGACCGACACCCCTCAGCCTGGAGATGAGAGAGAGTGAGGGTGAAGGACACAGAGAGACAGGAGACGGTACAAATCCCCAGTGTTTATCAGTAACACAATTACTGATCACATTAATGTTCAGATTCAGAACCCCAGTGACAGTAAACACAATCTCCCTTAGTCTGGTATTTACCACAGTTTCTGTATTTTACACTCCGCGTTCCTCAGAGCCGCAGACACCAGTTTCACTCCTGAATTTCCTAGTTTATTCTCATTTAGGTTTAGCTCCGTCAGTGCTGGGTTTGTACTGAGAGCGGAGGCGAGATCCTCGGCACCTGTATCTGTGAGACCGACACTGTCCAGCCTGGAGATGAGAGAAAGTGAGGGTGAAGGACACAGAGAGACAGGAGATGGTACAAATCCCCAGTGTTTATCAGTAACAGAATTACTGATTTTTTTCTTCAGCACGACTGGGCAAGTCGGCCAGTGAGAACAGCGAGAAGAGTTTAAAAGGAAGACAGATTTACAGAGCGAGCGTCAGAGGAGCGGGAGACAGAGTAGGAAGGCTTTGGCTCAACGGGGCTTCGGTGATAAAGGATCGAGGCGAGGTAGGTTATCTGTTTACAATACAGACAGAGAGTATGTGTGTGAGGCTGGGTTTCTGTGCTCGGTGTCAGATGTGGGAGATCCTGGAGACTCCCAGCCTCCTGGACGGCAACATCTGCACCCGGTGTGTCGAGCTGCAGCTCCTTAGGGACCGAGTTAGGGAACTGGAGATGCAGCTCGATGACCTTCGTCTGGTCAGGGAGAGCGAGGAGGTGACAGAGAGGAGTTACAGGCAGGTGGTCACACCGGGGCCACGGGAGACTGAAGATATAGGTCACAGTGAGGAGAGGGAAGGGCAAGAAGCAGGTACTAGAGAATACCCCAGTGGCTGTCCCCCCGACAGTAAGTTCCCCTGTTCGAGTACTGCCGGAGGAGGGTGGCCTATGGGGTTGGGGAGCATCAGTGTCAGTGCCTCTGGCACAGTCTGGCCCTGTGGCTCAGGAGGACAGGGAAAGGAAGAGGATGTCAGTAGAGATAGGGGACTATAGTTAGGGCGTCAGTTACACGATTCTGTGGACGCAGGAAAGAAACTCGGATGGTAGTTTGCCTCATAGGTGCCGGGGTCTGGGATGTTTCTGATCACGTCCAAGATATCCTGCAGTGGGAGGGAGAACAGCCAGAGGTTGTGGTACATATTGGTACCAGTGACATTGGTAGGAAAAGAGAAGAGGTGTTGAAAACAGACTACAGGGAGTTAGGAAGGAAGTTGAGAAGCAGGACCTGAAAGGTCGTGATCTCGGAATTACTGCCTGTGCCACGTGACAGTGAGAATAAGATTAGGATGAGGTGGAGGATAAACGCGTGGCCGAGGGATTGGAGCAGGAGGCAGGGATTCAGATTTCTGGATCATTGGGACCTCTTTTGGAGCAGGTGTGACCTGTGCAAAAATGACGGGTTGCACTTGAATCCCGGGGGACCAATATCCTGGCAGGAAGATTTGCTAAGGCTACAGGGGAGAGTTTGAACTAGAATTGCTGGGGGGAGGGAACAAAATTGATGTGACGGAGGAGAGGGAGGTTGACTCAGAAATAGAGAGAATTTGGAGACAGTGTGAAAGGGAGGATACGCAGGTGATAGAGAATGGAGGCACTCAGTCCGATGGTTTGAGATGTGTCTATTTTAATTCAAGGAGTATGATGAATAAAACGGATGAGCTTCGAGTGTGGATCAGCTCTTGTAGCTATGATGTGGTGGCCATTACAGAGACTCGGATGGTGCAGAGGCAGGAATGGCTACTTCAAGTGCCAGGCTTTAATTGTTTCAGAAAGGAAAGGGAGGGAGGCAAAAGAGGTGGAGACCTGGCACTGTTGATCAGAGATAGAGTCACGGCTACAGAAAAGGAGGACGTCATGGAGGGGTTGACTATGGAGCCTCTGTGGAAGTTAGGAACAGGAAGGGGTCAAAACTCTACTGGGTGTTTTGTATAGACCACCCAACAGTAACAGTGACATCGAGGAGCAGATAGGAAGACAGATTCTGGAAAGGAGTAATAATAACAGGGTTGTTGAGGTGTGAGATTTTAATTACCCAAATATTGATTGATATCTCCATGGAGTGAAGCGTTCAGATGGGGTGCAGTTTGTTAGGTCTGTTCAGGAAGGTTTATTGACACAATATGTAGATAAGCCTACAGGAGGGGAGGCTGTACTTGATCTGAAATGAACCTGGCCAGGTGTCAGATCTCTCAGTGGGAGAGCATTTTGGAGACAGTGATCACAAATATGTCTCTTTTACCATACCCTTAAAGAGGTCTAGGATCAGGTTAGTTAGGGAAACCTTTAATTGGAGTAAGGTGAACTATGGAGCTATCAGGTTGGAACTTGTAAGCATGAATTGGAAACAGATGTTCTCAGGGAAATGTACCGAAGAAATATAGAAAATGTTCAGGGGATATTTGTATGGGGTTCTGAGTAGGTAAGTTCCAATGAGACATGGAAAGGACGGTAGGAGACAAGATCAGTGATGTACAAAAGCTGTTGTAAATCTAGTCAAGAAGAAGAGCTTACGAAAGGATCAAAAAACGAGGTAATGATATGAATCTGGAAGATTATAAGGCTGGCAGGGAGGAGCTTAAGAATGAAATCAGGAGACCTAGAATGGGCCATGAGAAGGCCTTGGCGGACAGGATTAAGGAAAACCCCGAAGCATTCTGCAAGTATGTGAAGAGCAAGAGGATAAGATGTGAGAGAATGGGACCAAACAAGTACGGCAATGGAAAAGTGCATATGGAACCGGAGAAAATAGCGGAGTTATTTAATAAACCATTTGCTTCGGTATTCCTAACGGAAAAGGATCTTGGCAATTGTAGGGATGAATTGCACTGGACTGAAAAGCTTGAGAATGTAGATATTAAGAAAGACGATGTGCTGGAGCTTTTGGAAAGCATCATGTTGGATAAGTCACCTGGACTGGAAGAGATGTACCCCAGGCTACTGTTGGAAGCAAGGGAGAGGATTGCTGAGCCTCTGACAATGATCTTTGCATCATCAATGAGGACGTGAGAGTTTCCGGAGGATTGGAGGGTTGCGAATGTTGTTCACTTATTCATGAAAGGGAGTAAGGATAGCTCAGGAAATTATAGGCTAGGGAGTCTTACTTCAGTGGTTGGTAAGTTGACGGAGGAGATCCTGAGAGGTAGGACTTTTGAACATCTGGAGAGGTAAAATATGATTAGCAATATTCAGCTTGGCTTTGTCAAAGGCAGGTCGTGCCTTACGAGCCTGAATGATTTTTTTGATGATGTGACTAAAAACATTGACGAAGGTAGAGCAGTAGATGTAGTGTATATGGATTTCAGCAAGACATTTGATAAGGTACCCCAAGCAAAGCTTATTGAGAAGGTAAGGAGGTATGGGATTCAAGGGGACATTGCTTTGTGGATCCAGAACTGACTTGCCCACAGAAGGCTAAGTGGCTGCAGACGGGTCATAATCTGCATGGAGGTCGGTGACCAGTGCAGTGCCTCAGGGATCTGTTCTGGGACCCCTACTCTTTGTGATTTTCATAAATGACCTGGATGAGTTTGTGGAGGGATGGGTTAGTAAATTTGTTGATGACACAAAGGTTGGGGTGCAGTGGATAGTGTGGGGGGCTGTCAGAGTTCACAACGGGACATTGATAGGATGCAAAACTGGGCTGAGAAGTGGCAGATAGAGTTCAACCCAAATAAGTGTGAAGTGGTTCACTTTATTACGTCAAATATGATGGCAAAATATAGTATTAATGGTAAGACTTGGCAGTATGGAGGACCAGAGGGATCTTGGGGTCCGAGAACATAGGACACTCAAAGCAGCTATGCAGGTTGACTCTGTAGTTAAGAAGGCGTACGGTGTATTGGCCTTCATCAGTCGTGGGATTGAGTTGAAGAGTCGAGAGGTAATTTTTAAGTGTTGAGAGATTATGAGGGGGATAGATCGAGTTGACGTGGATAGGCTTTTCCCATTGAGAGTAGGGGAGATTCAAACAAGAGGACATGAGATGAGAGTTAGGGGGCAAAAGTTTAAGGGTAACACGAGGGGGAATTTCTTTACTCAGAGAGTGGTGGCTGTGTGGAATGAGCTTCTAGTAGAAGTGGTAGAGGCAGATTCGGTATTGTCATTTAAAGTAAAATTGGATAGGTAAATGGATAGGAAAGGAATGGAGGGTTATGGGCAGAGTGCAGGTCGGTGGGAGTAGGTGAGAATAAGCGTTTGGCACAGACTAGAGGGGTCAAGATGGCCTGTTTCCGTGCTGTAATGTTATATGATTAAATGCTGTAGCTATATAGGACCCTGGTCAGACCCTACTTGGAGTACTGTGTTCAATTCTGGTCGCCTCACTATAGGAAGGACATGGAAACCAGAGGAGAGTTTCAAGGATGTTGCCTGGATTGGGGAGCATGCCTGATGAGAATAGGTCGTGTGAACTCGGACTTTTCTCTTGGAGTGACGGAGGATGAGAGGTGATTTGATAGAGGTGTACAAGATAATGAGAGGAATTGATCATGCAGATAGTCAGAGGCTTTTTCCCAGGGCTGAAATGGCTAGCATGACAGGGCGTATTTTTAAGGTGCTTGGCAGTAGGTACAGAGGAGAGGTCAGGGGTAAGTTTTTTTACACAGAGAGTGGTGAGTGCGTGGAATGGGCTGCTGGCGGTGGTGTTGGAGATGGAAGTGATCGGATCTTTAAACACCAGCATGGCTACATGGAGCTTAGAAATATAGAAGGCTATGGGTAAAACTGAGGTAATGCTAAGGTAGAAACATGTTCAGCACAGCGTTGTGGGCCGAAGGGCCTGTATTGTCCTGTATGTTTTCTATGTCTTTTTTGTTTCGACTGATCACATTAATGTTCAGTGTCAGACACCCAGTGACTGTCTCCCACAGTCTGGTACTTACCGCAGTTTCTGTATTTTACATTCCGGGTTTCTCAGAGCCACAGACGCCAGCTTCACTCCTGAATCTCCCAGTTCATTCTGCCCAAGTCTAAACACAAACAGACAGATTCATGAACAAAGTGATTCAAAACGTGGGTCTGAGGGAATATGCTTACTCGGGTATTTAAAGAAACATTAAACCCTTCAGTAGATCACTGATCGGAGTTCTCATCACTGTCAAAGTCCCTCACTGCCCAGATCCAGGGTATTCGCAGAATGTCAGTAATTAAGTCTGTCGGTGTGACTCAGTAAACCCCACACATTCTGTCCCTTAGCCCGATGGAGAGAAAAGTGTTCCTCACCGAAATGCAGAAATGTCAATGGGACACAGTGAAATAGACCCACCCGAGCTAAAGGGATGGGGAAGAGAGATCCCACAGGAGGAAGGGGGATGGGGAAGAGAGACCCCACAGGATTAAGGGTGATGGGGAAGAGAGATCCCACAGGAGGAAGGGGGATGGGGAAATGAGATCCCACAGGTGGAAGGGGGATGGGGAAGAGCGATCCCAGAGAAGGATGGTGGATATGGAAGAGAGATCCCACGGGAGGAAGGCTGACGGGGAAGAGAGATCCCACAGGAGGGACGGGGAAGAGGGATCCCACGGGAGGAAAGGCGATAGGGAAGAGAGATCCCTCAGGTGTAAGGAGTTTTGGAAGAAAGATCCCACAGGAGGAAGGGGGACGTGGAAGAGAGATCCCACAGGAGGAAATGGGATGGGGATCCCAGATGAGGATGGGAGATGAGGAAGAGATATCCCAGATAAGGAAGGGAGATGGGGAAGAGAGATCCCACAGGAGGAAGGGGGCTAGGGAAGAGATCTCCCAGGAGGATTGGGGATGGGGAAGTGATATCCCACAGTAGGTAGACTGATGTGTAAGAGAGATGCCACAGTAGGAAGGGAGTCAGGGATCTAGATCAGAGAATCCACAGGAGGAACGGGGATGGGGAAAAGTGTTCCCGCAGGAGGAAGGGGGACAAGGATGTGGGATCCCGCAGATTTAAGGGGGATGGGGAAGAGAGATCCCACAGAAGGAAGGGTGACGGAGAAGCGAGATCCCACAGGAGGAAGGGGGATGGAGAAGTGTGATCCCACAGGAAGAAGGGGCCTGGGGAAGTGATCCCACAGGAGAAAGGGTGATGGGGATCTTGTTCAGTGATCCCACAGGATGAAGGGGGACGGGGAAGTGGGATCCCACAGGAAGAAAGGTGGTAGGGAAGAGAGATCCCTCAGGAGGAATGGGGAATTGGAATTGGAAATCTGCCACAGGAGGAAGTGGGATGGTGAAGAGAGGTCCCACAGGAGGTAATGGGATGGGGAAGATAGATCCCACAGGAGGAAGTGGGATTGGGAAGAAAGATCCCAGAGAAGGAAGGGGGATGGGCAAGAGAGATCCCAGATAAGGAAGGGAAATGGGGAAGAGATCCCACAGGAGGAAGGAGGACTTGGAAGAAAGTTCCCCTAGGAGGATTGGGGATGGGGTAGATATATCCCACAGTAAGAATACTGATGTGTAAGAGGGATCACACAGTAGGAAGGGGGATGGTGAAGACATATCCCACAGGAGAAAGGGGGTCGGGGATCTAGATCAGATAATCCACAGGAGGGATGGGGATGGGGGAGAGCTCCCACAGGAGAAAGGGCGATAGGGAAGAGAGATCCCACAGGAGGAAAAGGGAGATAGGGAAGAGAGATCCCGCAGGAGGAAGGGGGCGGGGATCAGATCCCCAGAACGATTGGGGATGGGGATCTAGATCAGAGAATCCACAGGAGTAAGGGGGTTGTTTGGAAAGAAATCACAAAGAAGGAGGAGGAACGGGGATGAATGATCCTACAGGAGGAAGGGGGATGGGGTAGTTGAAACCCACAGAGGAAGCGGGATGGGGTAGACATCCCGCAGGAGGAAAGGGGAAGGGGAAGAGAGATCCAATGGGAGGATGTGGAAGAGAGATCCCACAAGAGGAAGGTGGATGTGGAAGAGATCACGCAGTAGGAAGGGGGATGGGGAAGAGATCCCACAATAGGAAGGGGGATGGGGATCTAGAGCAGATAATCCACAGGAGGAAGGGGGATGGTTGGAAAGAAATCCCAGAGAAGGTGAAGGAACGGGGACGAATGATCCCACGGGAGGAAGGGGGACGGGGAAGAGAGATCCCACAGGAGGAAGGGGGATGGGGAAGAGAGATCCCACAGGAGGATGGGGGACGGGGAAGAGAGATCCCACAGGAGAAAGGGTGATTGGGTAGAGATCCCAAAGGAGGAAGGGGGATATGGAAGAATGATCCCCCAGGAGGAATGGAGATGGGAGAGAGAGATACCACCTGGGGAAAGGGGATGGGGAAGATATAAAGCACAGGAGGATGGGAGATTGGGGAGAGAAATCCCAGAGAAGGGGGAGGGATGGGGAAGAGAGGACCTACAAGATTAAGGAGGATAGGGAAGAGTGTTCCCACAGGAGGAAGCGTGATGGGGTATTGACCCACAGGATGAAAGGGAATGGAGAAGAGATCACACAGGAGGAAGGGTGTACAGATTAGAGATCTGAAAGGGGATGAGGAAGAGATCTCCCACATGAGGAAAGGCGATAGGGAAGAGAGATCCCTCAGCAGGAAGGGAGACTTGGAAAAGATATCCCACTGTTCGAAGACTGACGGGGATGAGAGATCCCACAGGAGGAAGCGGGATGGGGAAGAGAGAACACAGAGGAGGATGGGGGATGAGCAAGAGAGATCCCACAGCAGGTAGTTGATGGGGAGAAGGGAGCGCACAGGAGGAAGCGGATAGGGAATGGAGATCCCACACGATGTTTGGGGGTTGGGGAAGATATATCCCTAGGAAGAAAAATGGTGAGGAGGAGATTTCCCACAGTTGGAAGGAGAATGGGGAAGACTGATCCAACAGGAGGAAGGGGGATGCGGAACAGTGATCCCATAGGAGGATGAAGAATAGGGAAGAGAGATCCCACAGGAAGAAGTGGGATGGAGGAGAGATCCCACCAGAAGGAAGGGGAATGGGGAAGAGAGATGTACAGGAGGAAGGGGGACAGTGAAGAGAGTTCCCACAGGAGGAAGGGGGACGGGGAAGAGAGATCGCACAGGAGGAAGGGGGAAAGGGAAGAGAGATCCGACAGGAGGAAGGTGACGGGGAAGAGACATCCGACAGGAGGAATGGGGATGGGGAAGAGACATCCCACAGGAGGAAATGGGATGCGGAAAAGAGATCACAGAGGAGTAAGGGGGTTGGGCGAAAGAGATCCCAGAGGAGGATGGGGGATGAGGAAGATATATCCCAGATAAGGAAGGGAGATGCGGAAGAGAGATCCAACAGCAGTAAGGGGGCTGGGGAAGAGATCCCCATGGCGGATTCGGGATGGGGAAGAGACATCCCACAGCAGGAAGACTGACGTGTAAGAGAGATCCCACAGGAGCAAGCTGGCTGGGGAAGTATCCCACAGGAGAAAGTGGGACGGGGATCTAGATCAGAGAACTCTCAGGAGGAACGGGAATGGGGGAGAGAGATCCCACAGGAGAAAGGGGGATGTGAGAGAGAGATGCCCCCGGAGGAAAGTGGATGGGCATGAGATAAACCGCAGGAGGATGGGGGATTTTGGAAAGAATCCCCAGGTAAGGTGGAGGTATGGGGAAGAGAGTTCCTGCAGGATGAATGGGTATGGGGAAGAGAGTTCCCACAGGAGGAATGGGGATGGGGAAGAGAGATCCCACAGGAGGAAGAGGGCTGGGTTAGAAATTCCACAGGAGGAAAGTGGATGGGGATCTAGATCAGTGAATCCACAGGAGGAAGTGGGATGGGGGAGAGAAATCCCAGAGAA
Source organism: Hypanus sabinus (assembly GCF_030144855.1). Taxonomy (NCBI): domain Eukaryota; kingdom Metazoa; phylum Chordata; class Chondrichthyes; order Myliobatiformes; family Dasyatidae; genus Hypanus; species Hypanus sabinus. Next base: position 404,706 of record NW_026781218.1, on the reverse strand, counting down.
GGAGGAGGGATGGGGACGAGAGATCTCACAGGAGGAAGGGGGATGGGGAAGAGAGATCCCACAGGAAGAAGGGAGCTGGGTTAGAGATCCCACAGGAGGAAAGGGCATAGGGAAGAGAGATCCCACAGGTGGAAGTTGGCTGGGTTAGAGATCCCACAGGAGGAAAGTGGATGGGGATCTAGATCAGTGAATCCACAGGAGGAAGGGGGATGGGGGAGAGAAATCCCAGAGAAGGAGGAGGGATGGGGACGAGATATCCTACAGGAGGAAGGGGGATGGGGAAGAGAGATACCACAGGAGGAAGTGGGATGGGGTAGAGATCCCACAGGAGGAAGGAGGATAGGGACGAGAGATCCTATAGGAGGAAGGAGGATGGGGAAGAGAGATCCCACTGAGGAAGCGGGATGGGGTAGAGATCCCACAGGAGGAAGCGGGCTGGGTAAGACGTCCAACAGGAAGAAGGGGAATGGGGATCTAGATCAGAGAATCCTCAGGAGGAAGAGGGATGGGGAGAGAAATCCCAGAGGAGGAATGGCGATGGTGAAGACAGATCCCACAGGAGGATGTGGAAGAGAGATGCCACAGGAGGAAGTTGATGGGGAGAAGGGAGCGCACTGGAGGAAGCAGATAGGGAATGGAGATCCCACACGATGTTAGGGGGTTGGGGAAGATATATCCCTAGGAAGAAAAATGGTGTGGAGGAGAATTCCCACAGTTGTAAGGAGAATGGGGACGATTGATCTGACAGGAGGAAGGGGTATGCGGAACAGTGATCCCATAGGAAGATGACGAATAGGGAAGAGAGATCCCACAGGAAGATGTCGGAAGGAGAAGAGAGATCCCACCGGAAGGAAGGGGAATGGGGAAGAGATATGTACAGGAGGAATGGGGACGGTGAGGAGAGTTCCCACAGGAGGAACGGGGACGGGGAAGTGAGATCGCACAAGAGGAAGGTGACGGGGAAGAGAGATCCCAGAGGAGGATGGGGGATGAGGAAGATATATCCCAGATAAGGAAGGGAGATGTGGCAGAGATATCCAACAGGAGGAAGGGGGCTGCGGAAGAGATCCCCATGGAGGATTCGGGATGGGGAAGAGATATCCCACAACAGGAAGACTGACGTGTAAGAGAGATCCCACAGGAAGAAGCTGGCTGGGGAAGTGATCCCACAGGAGAAAGGGGGATGTGAGAGAGAGATGCCCCCGGAGGAAAGTGGATGGGGATGAGATAAACCACTGGAGGATGCGGGATTTGGGAGAGAAACCCCAGAGAAGCTGGAGATATGGGGAAGAGAGTTCCCATTAGGAGGAAGGGGGATGGGGAAGAGAGATCCTACAGGAGGATGTGGTCTGCGTTAGAGATTCCACAGGAGGAAAGTGGGATGGGGGAGAGCAATCCCAGAGAAGGAGGAGAGATGGGGACGAGAAACCCACTGGAGGAAGGGGGATAGGGACGAGAGATCCCACAGGAAGAATGGGAATGGGGTAGAGAAATCCCACAGGTTGAAAGGGGGTGGGGAAGAGAGATCCTACAGGTGGAAGTGGGCTGGGTTAGAGATCCCACAGGAGGAAGGAGGTTAGGGACGAGAGATCCTACAGGAGGAAGGGGGATGGGGAAGAGAGATCCCACAGGAGGAAGGAGTACGGTGAATAGATTTCCCACAGGAGGAAGGGGGACAGGGAAGATAGGTCCCACAGGAGGAAGGTGACGGGGAAGAGAGATCCCAGTGGTGGAAGTGGGACAGGGAAGAGTGATCCTACAGGATGAAAGGCGATAGGGAAGAGAGATCCCTTAGGAGGAAGGAGGACTTAGAAGGAAGATCCCACAGGAGGACTGGGGATGGGTGAGAGGTATCCCACAGCAGGAAGACTGACGTGTAAGAGAGATCCCACAGGAGGAAGGGGGACGGGGAGGGGAGATCCCACAGGAGGAAGGGGGACGGGGAGGAGAGATCCCACAGGAGGAAGGGGGACGGGGAGGGGAGATCCCACAGGAGGAAGGGGGATGGGAAAGAGAGATCCCACAGGAGGAAAAGGGAGGGGGAATCGAGATCCCACAGGTGGAAGGGGGATGGGGTAGAGAGTTCACACAGGAGAAAGGCGGATGGGAGAGAGTGATGCACCCGGAGGAAAGTGGATGTGGATGAGATAAACCACAGGAGGACGGGGGATTGGGGAAGAGAGTTCCCACAGGAGGAAGGGTGATAGAGAAGAGAGATCCCTTAGGAGGAAGGAGGACTTGGAAGGAAGATCCCAAAGGAGGACTGGGGATGGGGAAGTGAGATCCCACAGGAGGAAATGGGATGTGGAAGAGAGATCACAGAGGAGGAAGGGGGATGGGCAAGAGAGATCCCAGAGGAGGAAGGGAGTTGTGGAAGAGAGATCCAACAGGAGGAAGGAGGCTGGGGAAGATATCCCCATGGCGGATTCGGGATGGGTTAGAGATACCCCACAGCAGGAAGACTGACGTGTAAGAGAGATCTCACAGGAGTAAAGGCATTAGGGAAAAGACATCCCACAGGAGGAAAATGGGGAGAGATCCCACAGGAGGAAAATGGATGGGGAATCGAGATCCCACAGGTGGAAGGGTGATGGGGTAGAGAGTTCACACAGGAGAAAGGCGGATGGGAGAGAGAGATGCCCCCGGAAGAAAGTGACTGTGGATGAGATAAACCACAGGAGGATGGGGGATTGGGGAGAGAAACCCCAGAGGCAATGGAAGGATGGGGAAGAGAGGTCCTGCAGGATGATGGGGTATGTGGAAGAGAGTTCCCACAGGAGGAAGGGTGATAGGGAAGAGAGATCCCACAGGTTGAATGGCGATGGTGAAGATAGATCCCACAGGAGGAACGGGGATGTGGAAGAGATCACAAAGGAGGAAGGGGGATGTTTGGAAAGAAATCCCAGCGAAGGTGGAGGAACGGGGACGAATGATCCCACAGGTGGAAGCGGGATAGGGAAGAGAGATCCCACGGAAGGAAGGGGTACGGGGAAGAGAGATCCCATGGGAGGAAGGGTGACGGGGAAGAGAGTTCGCACAGGAGGAAGGGGGACGGTGAAGAGGGTACCCACCGGAGGAAGGGGGGCTGGGAAGAGAGATCGCCCAGGAGGAAGGGGGACAGGGACGAGAGATCCTACAGGAGGAAAGGGGATGGGGAAGAGAGATCCCATAGGGGGAAGGGGGATGGGGAAGAGAGATCCCACAGGAGGAAGGGGCATGGGGAAGAGAGAGCCCACAGGAGGAAAGGGGATGGGGAAGAGAGATCCCACAGGAGGAAGGGGCATGGGGAAGAGAGATCCCACAGCGGGAAGGGGGATGGGGATCTGGATCAGTGAATCCACAGGAGGAAGCGGGATGGGGAACAGAGATCCCACAGGAGGAAGGGTGATGGGGAAGAGAGATCCCACTGAGGAAGCGGGATGGGGTAGAGATCCCACAGGAAGAAATTGTATGGGGAAGATATCACACAGGAGGAAGAGGGATGGGGTAGAGAGATCCCACAGGAGGAAGGGGCATGGGGAAGAGAGATCCCACTGGAGGAAGGGGGACGGGGAAGAGAGATCCCACGGGAGAAAGTGTGACGGGGAAGAGAGTTCGCACAGGAGGCAGGGGGACGGTGAAGAGGGTACCCACCGGAGGAAGGGGGGCTGGGAAGAGAGATCGCCCAGGAGGAAGGGGGACAGGGACGAGAGATCCTACAGGAGGAAAGGGGATGGGGAAGAGAGATCCCATAGGGGGAAGGGGGATGGGGAAGAGAGATCCCACAGGAGGAAGGGGCATGGGGAAGAGAGAGCCCACAGGAGGAAAGGGGATGGGGAAGAGAGATCCCACTGAGGAAGCGGGATGGGGTAGAGAGATCCCACAGGTTGGAAATGGGATGGGGAAGAGAGATCCCACAGGAGGAAGGGGCATGGGGAAGAGAGATCCCACAGCGGGAAGGGGGATGGGGATCTGGATCAGTGAATCCACAGGAGGAAGCGGGATGGGGAACAGAGATCCCACAGGAGGAAGGGTGATGGGGAAGAGAGATCCCACTGAGGAAGCGGGATGGGGTAGAGATCCCACAGGAAGAAATTGTATGGGGAAGATATCACACAGGAGGAAGAGGGATGGGGTAGAGAGATCCCACAGGAGGAAGGGGCATGGGGAAGAGAGATCCCACTGGAGGAAGGGGGACGGGGAAGAGAGATCCCACGGGAGAAAGTGTGACGGGGAAGAGAGTTCGCACAGGAGGCAGGGGGACGGTGAAGAGGGTACCCACCGGAGGAAGGGGGACGGGGAGGAGAGATCGCACAGGAGGAAGGGGGATGGGGAAGAGAGATCGCACAGGAGGAAGAGGGATGGGGAAGAGAGATCCCACAGGAGGAAGGGGCATGGGAAGAGAGATCCCACTGAGGAAGCGTGATGGGGTAGAGATCCCACAGAAAGAATGGGTATGGGGAATATATCCCACAGGAAGAAGGTGGAAGGGGATCTAGATCAGAAAATCCTCAGGAGGAAGTGGAATGGGGGAGAGAAATCCCGGAGGAGGAATGGCTATGATGAAGATAGATCCCACAGGAGGAACGGGGATGTGAAAGAGATCACACAGGAGGAAGGGGGATGTTTGGAAAGAAATCCCAGCGAAGGTGGAGGAACGGGGATGAATGATCCCACAGGTGGAAGCGGGATAGAGAAGAGAGATCCCACAGGAGGAAGGGGCATGGGGAAGAGAGATCCCACAGGAGGAAGGGGGACGGGGAAGAGAGATCCCACAGGAGGAAGGGGGACGGGGAAGAGAGATCGCACAAGAGGAAGGGGGATGGGGAAGTCAGATCCCACAGGAGGAAGGGGGGATAGGGACGAGTGATCCTACAGGAGGAAGGGAAATGGGGAAGATAGATCCCGCAGGAGGATATGGAAGAGAGATCCCACAGGAGGAAGGGGGACGGGGAGGAGAGTACCCGCAGGAGGAAGGGGGACGGGAACGAGAGATCCCACAGGAGGAAGGGGGACGGGGAGGAGAGATCCCACAGGGGGAAGGGGGACGGGGAGGAGAGATCCCACAGGGGGAAGGGGGACGGGGAGGAGAGATCCCACAGGGGAAAGGGGGATTGGGAGGAGAGTTCCCACAGGAGGAAGCAGGCTGGGTAAGACGTCCCACATGAAGAAGCCGAATGGGGATCTTGATCAGAGAATCCTCAGGAGGAAGAGGGATGGGGAGTGAAATCCCAGAGGAGGAATGTCGATGGTGAAAATAGAGCCCACAGGAGGATGTGGAAGAGAGATCCCACAGGAGGAATGGTGATGGGCAAGAGTTCCCACAGGAGGAAGGGGGACGGGGAAGAGAGATCGCCCAGGAGGAAGGGGGACAGGGACGAGAGATCCCACAGGAGGAAGGGGGACGGGGAGGAGAGATCCCACAGGAGGAAGGGGGATGGGGAGGAGTTTTCACAGGAGGAAGGGGGATGGGGAGGAGAGATCCCACAGGAGGAAGGGGGATGGGGAAGAGATCCCACAGGAGGAAGGGGGATGGGGAGGAGAGACCCCACAGGAGGAAGGGGGATGGGGAAGAGAGATTCCATAGAGAGAAGGGGGATGGGGAAGAGAGATCGCACAGGGGGAAGGGGGATGGGGAAGAGATCCCACAGGAGGAAGGGGGTTGGGGAAGAGAGATCCCACAGGGGGAAGGGGGATGGGGAAGAGAGATCCCACAGGGGGAAGGGGGATGGGGAAGAGATCCCACAGGGGGAAGGGGGATGGGGAAGAGATCGCACAGGAGGAAGCGGGCTGGGTAAGACGTCCCACATGAAGAAGGGGAATGGGGATCTTGATCAGAGAATCCTCAGGAGGAAGAGGGATGGGGAGAGAAATCCCAGAGGAGGAATGTCGATGGTGAAGATAGAACCCACAGGAGGAAGGGGGACAGGGATGAGAGATCCCACAGGAGGAAGGAGGACGGGGAGGATAGATCCCACAGGAGGAAGGGGGATGGGGAGGAGTTTTCACAGGAGGAAGGGGGATGGGGAGGAGAGATCCCACAGGAGGAAGGGGGATGGGGAAGAGAGATCCCACAGGAGGAAGGGGCATGGGGAAGAGAGAGCCCACAGGAGGAAAGGGGATGGGGAAGAGAGATCCCACTGAGGAAGCGGGATGGGGTAGAGAGATCCCACAGGTTGGAAATGGGATGGAGAAGAGAGATCCCACAGGAGGAAGGGGCATGGGGAAGAGAGATCCCACAGCAGGAAGGGGGATGGGGATCTGGATCAGTGAATCCACAGGAGGAAGCGGGATGGGGAAGAGAGATCCCACTGAGGAAGCGTGATGGGGTAGAGATCCCACAGAAAGAAGGAGTATGGGGAAGATATCGCAAAGGAGGAAGGGGGATGGGGAAGATAGATCCCGCAGGAGGATATGGAGGAGAGATCCCACAGGAGGAAGGGGCATGGGGAAGAGAGATCCCACAGGAGGAAGGGGGATGGGGAAGAGAGATCCCAAAGGAGGAAGGGGGATGGGGAGGAGAGATCCCACAGGAGGAAGGGGGATGGGGAAGAGAGATCCCAGAGGAGGAAGAAGGATGGGGATGAGAGATCCTACAGGAGGAAAGGGGATGGGGAAGAGAGATCCCACAGGAGGAAGGGGGATGGGGAGGAGAGATCCCACAGGAGGAAGGGGGACGGGGAAGAGAGATCGCCCAGGAGGAAGGGGGACAGGGACGAGAGATCCCACAGGAGGAAGGGGGACGGGGAGGAGAGATCCCACAGGAGGAAGGGGGACGGGGAGGAGAGATCCCACAGGAGGAAGGAGGACGGGGAGGATAGATCCCACAGGAGGAAGGGGGATGGGGAGGAGTTTTCACAGGAGGAAAGGGAATTGGGAGGAGAGATCCCACAGGAGGAAGGGGGATGGGGAAGAGATCCCACAGGAGGAAGGGGGATGGGGAGGAGAGACCCCACAGGAGGAAGGGGGATGGGGAAGAGAGATCCCATAGAGAGAAGGGGGATGGGGAAGAGAGATCCCACAGGGGGAAGGGGGATGGGGAAGAGATCCCACAGGAGGAAGGGGGATGGGGAAGAGAGATCCCACAGGGGGAAGGGGGATGGGGAAGAGAGATCCCACAGGGGGAAGGGGGATGGGGAAGAGATCCCACAGGGGGAAGGGGGATGGGGAAGAGATCGCACAGGAGGAAGCGGGCTGGGTAAGACTTCCCACATGAAGAAGGGGAATGGGGATCTTGATCAGAGAATCCTCAGGAGGAAGAGGGATGGCGAGAGAAATCCCAGAGGAGGAATGTCGATGGTGAAGATAGAGCCCACAGGAGGAAGGGGGACAGGGATGAGAGATCCCACAGGAGGAAGGAGGACGGGGAGGATAGATCCCACAGGAGGAAGGGGGATGGGGAGGAGTTTTCACAGGAGGAAGGGGGATGGGGAGGAGAGATCCCACAGGAGGAAGGGGGATGGGGAAGAGAGATCCCACAGGAGGAAGGGGCATGGGGAAGAGAGAGCCCACAGGAGGAAAAGGGATGGGGAAGAGAGATCCCACTGAGGAAGCGGGATGGGGTAGAGAGATCACACAGGTTGGAAATGGGATGGAGAAGAGAGATCCCACAGCAGGAAGGGGGATGGGGATCTGGATCAGTGAATCCACAGGAGGAAGCGGGATGGGGAAGAGAGATCCCACTGAGGAAGCGTGATGGGGTAGAGATCCCACAGAAAGAAGGAGTATGGGGAAGATATCGCAAAGGAGGAAGGGGGATGGGGAAGATAGATCCCGCAGGAGGATGTGGAGGAGAGATCCCACAGGAGGAAGGGGCATGGGGAAGAGAGATCCCACAGGAGGAAGGGGGATGGGGAAGAGAGATCCCAGAGGAGGAAGAAGGATGGGGATGAGAGATCCTACAGGAGGAAAGGGGATGGGGAAGAGAGATCCCACAGGAGGAAAGGGGATGGGGAGGAGAGATCCCACAGGAGGAAAGGGGATGGGGATCTGGATCAGTGAATCCACAGGGGGAAGGGGCATGGGGAAGAGAGATCCCACTGAGGAAGCGGGATGGGGTAGAGATCCCACAGGAAGAAATTGTATGGGGAAGATATCACACAGGAGGAAGAGGGATGGGGTAGAGAGATCCCACAGGAGGAAGGGGCATGGGGAAGAGAGATCCCACGGGAGAAAGTGTGACGGGGAAGAGAGTTCGCACAGGAGGCGGGGGACGGTGAAGATGGTACCCACCGGAGGAAGGGGGACGGGGAGGAGAGATCGCACAGGAGGAAGTGGGATGGGGAAGAGAGATCGCACAGGAGGAAGAGGGATGGGGAAGAGAGATCCCACAGGAGGAAGGGGCATGGGGAAGAGAGATCCCACTGGAGGAAGGGGGATGGGAAGAGAGATCCCACAGGAGGAAGGGTGATGGGGAAGAGAGATCCCACTGAGGAAGCGTGATGGGGTAGAGATCCTACAGAAAGAATGGGTATGGGGAATATATCCCACAGGAAGAAGGTGGAAGGGGATCTAGATCAGAAAATCCTCAGGAGGAAGTGGAATGGGGGAGAGAAATCCCGGAGGAGGAATGGCTATGGTGAAGATAGATCCCACAGGAGGAACGGGGATGTGGAAGAGATCACACAGGAGGAAGGGGGATGTTTGGAAAGAAATCCCAGCGAAGGTGGAGGAACGGGGATGAATGATCCCACAGGTGGAAGCGGGATAGGGAAGAGAGATCCCACGGGAGGAAGGGTGACGGGGAAGAGAGTTCGCACAGGAGGAAGGGGGACGGTGAAGAGGGTACCCACTGGAGGAAGGAGGGCTGGGAAGTGAGATACCACAGGAGGAAGTGGGATTGGGAAGAGAGATCCCACAGGAGGATGGGGCATGGGGAAGAGAGATCCCACAGGAGGAAGGGGGACGGGGAAGAGAGATCCCACAGGAGGAAGGGGGACGGGGAAGAGAGATCGCACAAGAGGAAGGGGGATGGGGAAGTCAGTTCCCACAGGAGGAAGGGGGGATAGGGACGAGTGATCCTACAGGAGGAAGGGAAATGGGGAAGATAGATCCCGCAGGAGGATATGGAAGAGAGATCCCACAGGAGGAAGGGGGATGGGGAGGAGAGATCCCACAGGAGGAAGGGGGATGGGGAAGAGAGATCCCATAGAGAGAAGGGGGATGAGGAAGAGAGATCCCACAGGGGGAAGGGGGATGGGGAAGAGATCCCACGGGGGAAGGGGGATGGGGAAGAGATCGCACAGGAGGAAGCGGGCTGGGTAAGACGTCCCACATGAAGAAGGGGAATGGGGATCTTGATCAGAGAATCCTCAGGAGGAAGAGGGATGGGGAGAGAAATCCCAGAGGAGGAATGTCGATGGTGAAGATAGAGCCCACAGGAGGAAGGGGGACGGGGAAGAGAGATTGCCCAGGAGGAAGGGGGACAGGGACGAGAGATCCCACAGGAGGAAGGAGGACGGGGAGGATAGATCCCACAGGAGGAAGGGGGGTGGGGAGGAGTTTTCACAGGAGGAAGGGGGATGGGGAGGAGAGATCCCACAGGAGGAAGGGGGATGGGGAAGAGAGATCCCACAGGAGGAAGGGGGATGGGGAGGAGAGACCCCACAGGAGGAAGGGGGATAGCGAAGAGATCACACAGGGGGAAGGGGGATAGCGAAGAGATCACACAGGGGGAAGGGGGATGGGGAAGAGAGATCCCACAGGGGGAAGGGGGATGGGGAAGAGATCCCACAGGAGGAAGGGGGATGGGGAAGAGAGATCCCACAGGAGGAAGGGGGATGGGGGAGAGAGATCCCACAGGAGGAAGGGGGACGGGGAGGAGAGACCCCACAGGAGGAAGGGGGATAGCGAAGAGATCACACAGGGGGAAGGGGGATGGGGAAGAGATCCCACAGGAGGAAGGGGGATGGGGAAGAGAGATCCCACAGGGGGAAGGGGGATGGGGAAGAGATCCCACAGGAGGAAGGGGGATGGGGAAGAGAGATCCCACAGGGGGATGGGGGATGGGGAAGAGATCCCACAGGAGGAAGGGGGATGGGGAAGAGAGATCCCACAGGAGGAAGGGGGATGGGGGAGAGAGATCCCACAGGAGGAAGGGTGATGGGGAAGAGAGATCCCACTGAGGAAGGGTGATGGGGTGGAGATCCCACAGAAAGAATGGGTATGGGGAATATATCCCACAGGAAGAAGGTGGATGGGGCTCTAGATCAGAAAATCCTCAGGAGGAAGTGGGATGGGGGAGAGAAATCCCAGAGGAGGAATGGCGATGGTGAAGATAGATCCCAAAGGAGGAACTGGGATGGGGAAGAGATCACACAGGTTGAAGGGGGATGGGGAAGAGAGTTCGCACAGGAGGAAGGGGGATGGTGAGGAGAGGTCCCACAGGAGGAAGGGGGACTTGGAAGAGAGATCGCTCAGGAGGAAGGGGGACAGGGAAGTCAGATCCCACAGGAGGAACGAGGATAGGGACGAGAGATCCTACAGGAGGAAGGGGGATGGGGAGGAGAGTACCCACAGGTGGAAGGGGGATGGGGAAGAGAGATCCCACAGGAGGAAGGAGGATAGGGACGAGAGATCCCACAGGAGGAAGGGGGACGGAGAGGAGAGATCCCACAGGAGGAAGGAGGATAGGGACGAGAGATCCCACAGGAGGAAGGGGGACGGTGTAGAGAGTACCCACAGGAGGAAGGGGGACGGGGAAGAGAGATCACACAGAAGGAAGGAGGATAGGGACGAGAGATCCCACAGGAGGAAGGGGGACGGGGAGGAGAGATCCCACAGGAGGAAGGAGGATAGGGACGAGAGATCCCACAGGAGGAAGGGGGACGGTGTAGAGAGTACCCACAGGTGGAAGGGGGATGGGGAAGAGAGATCCCACAGGAGGAAGGAGGATAGGGGCGAGAGATCCCACAGGAGGAAGGGGGACGGGGAGGAGAGATCCCACAGGAGGAAGGAGGATAGGGACGAGAGATCCCACAGGAGGAAAGGGGACGGTGTAGAGAGTACCCACAGGTGGAAGGGGGATGGGGACGAGAGATCCCATAGGAGGAAGGACGATGGGGAAGAGAGATCCCACTGAGGAAGCGGGATGGGGTAGAGATCACACAGGAAGAAAGGGTATGTGGAAGATATCACACAGGAGGAAGGGGGATTTGGGAGAGAGTTCCCACAAGAGGAAGGGTGTTGGGTAAGACATCCCACAGGAAGAAGGGGGATGGGGATCTAGATCAGAGAATCCTCAGGAGGAAGTGGGATGGGGTAGGGAAATCCCGGAGGAGGAATGGCGATGGTGAAGATAGATCCCGCAAGAGGATGTGGAAGAGTGATCCCACAATAGGAAGCGTGATGGGGGAGAGATCCTACTGGAGACCGGGGGATAGTGAAGGGATATCCCTCAGGAAGAAGGCGAATGGGAAACCGAGATCTCACAAATGGATTGCTACCCGTGCCACGTGCTAGTGAGGCTAGAAACTGGAAGATAATGCAGCTAAATATGTGGCTGAGGGGATGGTGCATGAGGGAGGGGTTCATGTTTCTGGACAATTGGGATTTCTTCCAGGGAAGGTGGGGCCAGTTCGAATTGGACAGTTTGCTCCTGAACTGGAGGGGACTAACATCCTTGCCGGTAGGTTAGCAAGTTCTGCTCCGGTGTTTTAAACTAGATTGCAGGGGGAGGAGAACCAGAGTTGTAGATCAGATAGTGATGTGGAGGAGGATAAGGGTCATGCGAGGACTGCTTGTATAGACAGATATCAATGGTTTGTACGTGAAAGTAATGTTTTCAGGTGCATCTATTTCAATGCAAGGAGTATTGTAGGTAAGGCAGATGAGTTTAGGCCGTGGATTTGCACATTATGATTTCGACATTATTGCTATTAGTAAGACTTGGTTGCAGGAGCGGCAGGGCTAATAATTACATGACCATATAACAATTACACCACAGAAACAGGCCATTTCGGCCCTTCTAGTCCGTGTTGAACACTTTCTCTCACTGACCCACACTTAGCCCAAAAACCTCCATTCTATTCCTGTACATATACCTATCCAATTTTACTTTAAATGACAATACCAAACCTGCCTCTACCACTTCTACTGGAAACCCGTTCCACGCAGCTGGCACTCTCTGAGTAAGGAAATTCCCCCTTGTGTTATCCTTAATCTTTTGCCCCCTAACTCTCCACTTATGTCCTTTGGTTTGAATCTCCCCTATTCTCAATAGAAATAGCCTATCCACGTCAACTCAATCTATTCCCATGGTAAGTTTTAATACCTCTCTCTAGTCCCCTCTCAACCTTCTACGCTCCAAAGAATAAAGACCTAACTTGTTCAAACTTTCCCTGTCACTTAGGTGCTGAAACCCAGTTAACATTCTATTAAATCTTCTCTATACTCTCTCCATTCTGTTGATATCTTTCCTATAATTCAGTGCCCAGAACTGTACGCAATACTCCAAATTTGGCCTTACCAATGCCTTGTACAATTTTAACATTACATCCCAACTCCTATACTCAATGCTCTGACTTATAAAGGCCTGCATACCAAAAGTTTTCTTCACCACCCTATCCACATGAGATTCCACCTTTGGGAACTATGCACCATTATTCCTGGATCACTCTGTTCTACTGCAATCTTCAGTGCCCTATAATTTACCATGTATGTCCTATTTGGATTATTCCTACTAAAATGTAGCACCTCACACTTATCAGCATTAAGCTCCATCTGCCATCGTTAAGACCACTTTTCTAACTGGCCTAAATCTCTCTGCAAACTTATAAAACCTTCTTCACTATCCACAACACCACCTACCTTAGTATCATCTGCATACTTATTAATCCAATTTACCGCCCATCATCCAGATCATTAATGTATATGACAAACAACATTGGACCCAGTACAGATCCGTCAGGCACACCACTAGTCACCGGCCTCCAACCTGACAACCCTTATCCTCCACTACTCTCTGGCATCCCCCATCCAAACACTGTTGAATCAGTTTTACTACTTCTATATTAATACCTAACATCGAATCTTCGTAACTAAACTTCTGTGCAGAACCTTGTCAATGGCCTTACTGAAGTCCATATAGACAACATCCACAGCTTTACCCTCGTCAACTTTCCTCGTAATCCCTTCAAAAAATTCAATCAGATTTGTTAAACATGACCTTCCACGCACAAATCCATGTTGACTGTTCCTAATCAGACCCTGTCTATCCAGATAATTATATATACCATCTCTAAGAATACTTTCCATTAATTTACCAACCACTGACGTTAAACTGACAGGCCTATAATTCCTAGGTTTACTCTTAGAACCCTTTTTAAACAATGGAACCGCATAAACAATACGCCAATCCTTCGGCACCATCCCCGTTTCTAATGACATTTGAAATATTTCTGTCAGAGCCCCTGCTATTTCTACACCCTCATGGTTTGGGAATAATCTGTCAGGATCTGGATATTTATCCAATTTTATATTTTTAAAAAGCGCAAACTTCATGTTCCGGTGTTTCAGAGGTGATGGGGGTAGGGATGAAAGGGGAAGGAGTGGCATTACGAGTCAGGGAGAATATGACACCTGTGCGTAGATGGAGGGATTGTCTACAGAGGCCAGATGGGTGGAGCTGAGGAACGGGAAAGGTCCGGCCACACTAATAGGGTTCTATTATAGACCACCCAATAGGCAGAGAGAATTGGAGGAGCAAATCTGTAGAGAGGAAGCTGACCGATGTAAAAAACAGCAAGTTGTAATCGTAGGAGTTTTTAACTTTCCACATATTGACTGGGACTCCCACTCTGAGAAAGTGATAGATGGCGTGGAGTTTGTCAAATGTGTTCAGGAAAGTTTTCTAAATCAATATATTGAGGTACCAACGAGAGAGGGTGCCGCACCGGAACTCCTATCAGGGAACCAGACAGGTCGGGTGACAGAGGTATGGGTAAGCAAACATTATGGGTCCAGTGACCATAATGTCATTAGTTTCAAGATAATTATGGATAAGGATAGGGCTGGTCCAACAGTTAAGGTTCTGAATTGGAGAAGGGCCAATTTTGTGGAAATGAGAGAGGATCTGGGAAGAGTGGATTGGGATAAGTTGTTTTCTGGCAAGGATGTGTTCAGTAAGTGTAACGCTTTCAAGGCTGAAATTTTGAGAGTGCAGAGATTGCATGTTCCTGCCAGGATTAACGGCAAATTTAAAAGGCATAGGGCGCCTTGGTTTTCAAGGGATATTGGGGATCTGGTGTTTAGCAGGTATAGGCAACAAGGAAGAATTGAGGTACTTGAAGAGCATAGAAAATATAAGGGAATACTAAAGAAATCAGGAAGGCAAAACGAAGAAATGAGGTTGCTTTGGCATACAATGTGAAGGTAAACCCGAAGGGTTTCTAGAAGTATATTGAGAGTAAAAGGATAGTAAAGGATACATTTTGTCCCCTTGTAGATCAGTGTGGTTGTCTAAGTGTGGGGCCTCACGAGATGGGGGAGATCTTAAATAGATTTTTGCGTCAGTGTTTACTCAGTAAACTGGCATAGCGGATATGGAATTAAGGGAAACAAACAGTAGTGTCATGGAACATATAGAGATTAAAGAGGAGGAGCTGCTTGCTGCCTTACAGTGAATAAAGGAAGATAAATCCCCCGGAACTGACATGATACTTCCTCAGACCTTGAGGGAGACTGGTGTAAAAATTGCAGGGGCCCTGGCAGAAATATTTAAAATGTCCTCAGCCACGGGTGCGGTGCCGGAGGATTGGAGGGTAGCTCATGTTGTTCCGTTGTTTGAAAAAGGCTCCAAAAGTGCACCAGGTAATTACAGGCCAGTGAGCCTGACATCAGTAGTAGGTAAATTATCAGAAGTTGTTCTGAGAGATCGGATATACAAGGATTTGGACATCCAAGGGCTGATAAAAGATCGTCAACATGGCTTTGTATGTTGTAGATCATGTTTAATGAATCTTGTAGTGTTTTTCGAGGAGGTTACCAAGAAAGCATATGAAGGAAAGGCTGTGGATGCTGTCTACATGGACTTTTGTAAGGCCTTTGACAAGGTCCCACGTAATAAGTTAGTTCAAAAGGTTCAGACACTAGATATCCATGAAGAGGTTGTAAACTGGATTCGAAATTGGCTGAATCGGAGAAAGAGAGTGGTAGTGAATGATTGCTTCTCAGACTGGAAGCCTGTGACTAGTGGTGGGCGTCAGGGATCTGTGCTGGGACCATTGTTGTTTGTTGTCGATATCAATGATCTAGATTATAATTTGATAAATTGGATCAGCAGGTTTGCTGATGACACTAAGATGGAAGCGTTGTGGACAGGTAGGAGGGCTTTCAAAGCTTGCAGAGGGATCTGGACCAATTGGAAAAATGGGCCAGAACATGGCAGATGGAATTTATGATGTATGACATATAACCATATGTCAATTACAGCACAGAAACAGGCCATCTCGGTCTTCCTAGTCTGTGCCGAATGTTTACTCACAGCTAGTCCCACCTACCTGCACTCAGCCCATAACCCTCCATTCCATTCCTTTCCTGTCCATATACCTATCCAATTTTTTGTAATGACAAAACCGAACCCGCCTCCACCACTTCTACTGGAAGCTCGTTCCGCACAGCTACCAGTCTCTGAGTAAAGAAGTTCTCCTTTGTGTTACCCCTAAACTTTTGCCCTTTCACTCTCAACTCATTCCTTCTTGTTCAAATCTCCCCTACTCTGAATGGAAAAGACTATCCACGCCAACTCTATCTATCCCCCTCATAATTGTAAATACCTCTATCAAGTCCCCCCTCAACCTTCTACACTCCAAAGAATTAAGGCCTAACTTGTTCATTAGGTGCTAAAACCCAGGTAACATTCCAGTAAATTTACTCTGTAGTCTCTCTATTTTGTTGACATCTTTCCTATAATTCTGTGACCAGAACTGTACACAATACTCCTAATTTGGCCTCAACAATGCCTTGTACAATTTTAACATTACATCCCAACTCCTCTACTCAATGCTCTGATTTATAAAGGCCAGTATACCAAAAGCTTTCTTCAGCACCCTATCCACATGAGATTCCACCTTCAGGGAACTCTGCACCATTATCCCTTGATCACTCTGTTCTGCTGCATTCCTCAGTGCCCTACCATTTACCATATATGTCATTTTTGGATTACTCCTACCAAAATGTATCACCTCACACATATCAGCATTAAACTCCATCTGCCATCTGTCAGCCCACTCCTCTAACTGGCCTAAATCTTTGAACAACAAGCTTTGAAAACCTTCATTATCCACAACGTCACCTATCTTAGTAATATCTGCATACTTATTAGTTCAATTTACCATTCCACCATCCAGATCATTAATGTATATGACAAACAACATTGGACCCAGTACAGATACTTGAGGCACACCACTAGTCACCACTTTAATACAGACAAGTGTGAGGTGTTGCATTTTGGAAGGACAGATCAAAGTAGGGCATACACGATAAACGGTAGGGCACTGAAGAGAGTGGAGGAACAAAGGGATCTGTAGGTTCAGATACATAAGTCCCTGAAAGTGGCGTCACAGGTGGACAGGGTTGGAAAGAAGTCTTTTGGCATCCTGGCAATCATAAATCAAAGTATTGAGTATAGGAGTTGGAATGTTATGGTGAGATTGTATAGGACATTGGTGAGGCCAAGTTTTGAATATTTTGTGTAGTTCTGTTCACATAACTATAGAAAGGATATCAGTAAGGTTGAAAAAGTGCAGAGAATATTTACTAGGATGTTGCCTGGTCTTCAGGAGTTGAGTTACAAGGAAAGATTGAACAGGTTAGGACTTTATTCCTTGGAGCGCAGAAGAACGCGGGAAGATTTCAAAGAGGTTTACAAAACTGTGAGGGGTATAGACAGGGTAAATGCGAATAGGCCCTTTCCACATAGATTAGGAGAGATAAATTACACGAGGACAGGGTGACAGGGGAAAGGTTTAGGGGGAAATTCTTCACTGATAGAGTGGTGAGAGTGTGGAACGAGCTGCTATCTGATGTAGAAAACGTGGAATCATTCTTTAGCTTTAAGAATAAATTGGGTTGATGCATGGATGGGAGAGGACTGGCAGGGTTATGGACTGGGTACAGGTCAATGTGACCAGCGGAATAAAGTTTCGGCACAGAGCAGAAGGGCCAAATGGCTTGTTTTCTGTGCGCTGGTATTTTCTGATTTTATGATTCTATGAAGGGGTGTAGGGAGGAGAGTTCACTCGGGCGGAAGGGCGAATGGGACGAGAGCTCCCACAGGAGGAAGGGAGATGGGGAAGGGATATCCCACAGGATGATGTGAGAAGGGGAAGAGAGATCCCACAGGAGGAAGGCGGATGGGGAAGAGACAACTGGAAGGGGGAAGGGGGATGTGGAAGAGAGATCCCACAGCAGCATGAGGGATGGGGAAGAGAGATGGCACAGGAGGATGTGGGATTCGGAAGACTGATCTCACAGGAGGAAGAGGGATGGGGAAGTGAAATCCGACAGGAGAATGGGGTATGCCTAAAAGAGATCCAACAGGAAGTGGCAGTTATTCGAACCGAGGCCCTGCAGGAGTAAGGGGATGGGGAAAAGCGATCCCACAGGAGGAAGAGGGATGTGGAAGAGAGATCCCACAGGAGGAAGCGGGATGGGGAATAGAGATCCCACAGAAGGAAGTCGATTGTGGAAGAAAGTTCCAAAAGAAGGAAGAGGATGGGACAGAGAGATCCCATAGGAAGAAAGCTGGTGGGAAAGATAAATCCCACAGATGGAAGGGTACGGGGAAGAGGTATTACATAGGAAGAAGGTGATGGGGAAGTGAGAGCCCACAGGAGGAAGTGCGATGGGTACAGAGAGGCCAGAGCAGGAAAGTGGGTGAGAAGAGATATCCAATAGCAGGAAGGCAATGGGCAAGAGAGATCCCGTAGGAGGATGTGGAATGAGTAGGAAAGATACATCATGAGTAATGTGGATGGGAAAGAGTGATCTCACAGACGGAAGGGGGATGGGAAAGAAAGATCCCACAGGAGGAAGGGGGATGGGGAAGAGGATCCCACAGGAAGAAGTTGATGGGGAGAAGGGAGCGCACAGGAGGAAAGGGATAGGGAATGGAGATCCCACATGATGAAAGGGGGTTGGGGAAGATATATCCCTCGGAAGAAAGATGGTGGGGAGGAGATTTCCCACAGTTGGAAGGAGAATGGGGAAGAGTGATCCAACAGGAGGAAGGGGGATGCGGAACAGAGATCCCATAGGACGATAGCGAATAGGGAAGAGAGATCCCACAGGAAGAAGGGGGTGAGGAAGAGAGATCCCACAAGAGAATGGAGAATGTGGAAGAGAGATGTACAGGAGGAAGGGAAATGGGGAAGCAAGATCCCATAGGAAGTGGAGGGAGGGGGACAGAGCCCCCACTGGGGTCAGGTGGATGGGTTAGAGAGATCCCAAAGTAGGAAATGGGATAGGGAAGAGGGATCCCACAGGAAGAAAGGGGTGGGTTGTTTAAATTCCACAGGAGGAAGGGGGATGGGGAAGAGAGATGGGGAAGTGGGATGGGAACAGAGGCCCCAGAGGGTGAAAGGGGATGTGGAAGAGAGATCCCACAGGTGGAAGGGAACTGGTGATGAGTGATCCCACAGGAGGAAGGTGTATAAGGAACAGAGAGCCAACAGGAGGAAGATGTATGGGGAATAGAGATCTCACAGCAGGAAGGGGGATGGCGATGAGAGACCCCGCAGCAGGCAGGAATGGGGAAGGGAGATCCCACAGAAGGGAGATGGGGATGAGAGATCCCACAGAAGGAAGGGGGATGGGGATGAGAGAACCCACAGGAGGAAGGTGGTTGCTGAGGAGAGATCTAACAGTTGGAAGGAAGTGGGAGTGGGAACAGAGAGCCCAGAGGATGAAAGGGGGATGGGAAAGCGAGATCTCACAAGTGGATTGCTACCCGTGCCACATGCTAGTGAGGCTGGAAATAGGAACATAATTCAGCTAAGTACGTGGTAGAGGGGTTGCTGCGTGGGGGAGGGGTTCATGTTTCTGGACAATTGGGATTTCTTCCAGGGGAGGTGGGACCAGTTCGAATCGGACAGTTTGCACCTGAACTGGAGGGGACTAACATCCTTGCCTGTAGGTTAGCAAGTTCTGCTCCCGGGGTTTTAAAATAGTTTGCTGGGTGGAGGGGAACCAGAGTATTAGAGTAGATAGTGAGGTGGAGGAGGATAAGGGTCATGCGAGGACTGCTTGTATAGACAGATATCAATGGTTTGTACGTGATAGAAATGTTCTCAGCTGCATCTATTTCCATGCAAGGAGTATTGTAGGTAAGGCCGATGAGTTTAGGTCGTGGATTGGCACTTGATGATTTTGACATTATTGCTATTAGTAAGACTTGGTTTGCAGGAGGGGCAGGACTGGTAGCTTCATGTTCCCTGTTTCCATTGTTTCAGATGTGATATGGGGTAGGGATGAAAGGGGGAGGAGTGGCATTACCAGTCAGGGAGAATATCACAGCTGTGCGTAGACGGGACAGCCCAGAGGGCTCGTCTACAGAGGCCAAATGAGTGGTGGTGATGAATGGGGAAAGGTGTGACCTCACGAATAGGGTTGTATTATAGACCGCCCAATCGGCAGAGAGAATTGGAGGAGCAAATCTGTAGAGAGTTAGCACACCGATGAAAGAAACAGAAAGTTGTAATTGTAAGGGATTTTAACTTTCCACGTATTGACTGGACGCCCACTATGAGAAAGTGTTAGATGGCGTGGAGTTCGTCAAATGTGTTCAGGAAAGTTTTCTAAATCAATATATTGAGGTATCAACGAATATATTGAGGTGCAGTAACTGATCTCCTGTTAGGGAACCAGTCAGATCAGGTGACAGAACTATGTGTAGGTGAACATTTTGGGTCCAGTGACCATAATGTCATAATAGTTTCCATAATAGTTTCAAGATAATTATGGATAAGGATAGGACTGGTCCACCAGTTAAGGTTCTGAATTGGAGAAGGGCCAAATTTGTGGAAATGAGAGTGGATTGGGATGTTGTTTTCTGGCAAGGATGTGTTCAGGAAGTGGAACACCCTCAAAGGTAAAATTTTGAGAGTGCTGAGTTTGCATGTTCCTGCCAGGATTAAAGGCAAAGTTAACAGGCAGAGGGAACCTTGGCTTTCAAGGGATATTGGCGATCTGGTTAAGAAAAGAAGAGAAGTGTATAGCAAGTATAGGCAACAAGGTACAAACGAGATATTTGAAGAGTATAGAAAATGTAAGGGATTACGAAAGAAGGAAATCAGGAAGGCAAAAAGAAGACATGAGGTTGCTTTGCCAGATAATGTGAAGGTAAACCCGAAGGGTTTCTACAAGTATATTGAGAGTAAAAGGATAGCAAAGGACAAAATTGTTCCCTTGCAAGATCGGAGTGGTCGTCTATGTTTGGAGCCTCTCAAGACGCGGGAGATCTTAAACAGTTTTTTTTGCATCAGTGTTTACTCAGGAAACTGGTAGAGTGGATATGGAATTTAATCAAACAAGCAGTCGTGTCATGGAACACATAGAGATTAAAGAGGAGGAGCTGCTTGCTGCCTTACCGTGAATAAAGGTAGATAAATCCCCCGGGCCTGACATGATATTCCCTCGGACCTTGATAGAGACTAGTGTAGAAATTGCAGGGGCCCTGGCAGAAATATTTAAAATGTCCTTAGCCAGGGGTGTGGTGCCGGAGGATTGGAGGGTAGGTCATGCATTTCCGTTGTTTGAAAAAGGCTCCAAAAGTACACCAGGTCATTATAGGCCAGTGAGCCTGACATCAGTAGTAGGTAAATTATTGGAAGGTGTTCTGAGAGATCAGATATACAAGGATTTGGACAGCCAAGGGCTGGTTAAAGATAATCAGCATGGCTTTGTGTGTGTTAGATTGTGTTTATTGAATCCTTTAGTGTTTTTCGAGGAGATTACCAAGAATGCATATGAAGGAAAGGCTGTGGATGTTGTCTACATGGACTTTTGTAAGGGCTTTGACAGGGTCCCACATAAGAGGTTAGTTACCACTTTAATGCAGACAAGTGTGAGGTGTTCCATTTTGGAAGGACAAATCAAGGTACGACATACCCGATAAACAGTAGGGCACTGAAGAGAGCGGAGGAACAGAGGGAGCTGGGGGTTCAGATACATAATTCCCTGAAAGTGGCGTCACAGGTGGACAGGGTTGTAAAGAAGACTTTTGGCATCCTGGCATTCATAAATCAAAGTATTGAGTATAGGAGTTGGGATGTTATGGTGAGATTCTATAGAATATTGGTGAGGCCAAGTTTTGAATATTCTGTGCAGTTCTCTTCACATAGCTATAGAAAGGATATCAGTAAGGTTGAAAAAGTTCAGAGAAGATTTACTAGGATGTTGCCGGGTCTTCAGGAGCTGAGTTACAAGGAAAGATTGAACAAGTTAGGACTTTATTCCTTGGAGCGCAGAAGAATGAGGGGAGATTTGATAGAGGTTTACAAAATTATGAGGGTATAGACAGGGTACATGCGAATAGGCTCTTTCCACATAGATTAGGAGAGATAAATATGAGAAGACATGGCTTCAGAGTGAAAGGGGAAAGGTTTAGGGGGAGAATTAGGAGGAACTTCTTCACTCAGAGGGTGGTGAGAGTGTGGAACGAGCTGCCATCTGATGAGGAAAATATGGACTCACTCTTAAGCTTTAAGAATAAATTGGATAGATGCATGGTTGGGAGGGTCTGGAGGGTTATGGACTGTGTGCAGGTAAATGGGACAATCGGAATGAAGTTTCTGCAGAGCAGAAGGGCCGAATGGCTTGTTTTCTTTGCGCTGCTGTTCTATGATTTTATGATTCTATGAAGGGGTGTGGGGAAGAGAGCTCGCACATGAGGAAGGGGGCTGGGGAAGAGAGATCCCACAGGATGAAAGGGGATGGGAAGGGATACCACTGAAGGAAAGGGGATTGGGAGGGGATCCCACAGGAAGAAGGGGATGGGGAAGGGAGATCCCACAGGAGGATTCCAAGGGTAAAAGATAATCTATAAGATGAGAGGATGCAGAAATTTTTGTAATTGTGAACAGCGCCCCAGAGGAGATGCGCCCTCTCACTCTCGGTTTGTTGGCTGAGCAGGTACTACACCTTGCCCAAGGGTGGCCTGCAGGCTAACAAAGGGAAGGCACGCCTGAAACCTCCTTTGGTAGAGATGTATTGCCACCCTGCCAACCACCCATAAGAAGAAGATATGAAATGGAGAGTTTACAAACTTCATTTTTATATATATCCACATCTCTCAATATCTTGTACCAATCACTCAGCACAAATAGATCACTCTAAGAGATCAGTGCAATTGCCCCACAGTCAACCACACAACTCTGAGACATAGGAATGCATGCACAGCAGACATAACAAACAATTGATAGAACTACAAAGAAAATCATTTCAGTATTTGGAACTGAGCAATGTCACACACGGGGAATGGCAGTGGGAGCACAATCTCACAATGGTATTTCTTTCCTTCTCACTGGGACAGTCTGCTGACGGTCTCTTGTCCTTCACCGGGAAGGGGGTGTGAATCTCTGACCCACCTTCTGCAGTCAGTGTCGGTCTGGGTGTCAGTAACAGTGAGAAGGAACATTGTTAATGGACGTGTCACAGGCAGCGAGAAACACGGCCACTCCTGTGATTTACTACCATTAAACCAATGGCCGTTGTTCACTGATCTGATGAAGTCTCCAACATCCCTTCACAAGGAACCACAGAACCCTCCCGTCCTTGGGGAATTACTGACCGATCCCCTGGGCATTTGTCACAATTCTTCACAATCTGATTTACTACAGTTTTACATTCCTACACATTGAAACAACACAATGGAACAGTTCCACTGTTCAGAGTGAGAGATAAATCAAGTTACCCCAACTCCTGGCACTTGTGCAGCCCGGGTCCCAGCCGCTGGATTCCTTCACACTGAATGTGGCAGTTACACAGGTCGAGGTGTTTTATTGTATCACAGAGTCCGATGACATGAGACAGGACCGCGCAGTCAATCGGGGTCAGTGTCATTCCACTGAATGAAAGTGTTTTCACAGATCCCAGTGTGGCCTGAGCCAGCCAACGATTCTGAGACTCAAACAGGTAGTGCAATGTGTTCAGGAGGCTCCTTTTACCAGCTTCACTCCATGTGTTTCCACTCTGGCGTTTAACCTCCTCCTTCACCCAGTCAATTACCCGGCAGGTTGTTTCATTGGGAAATGGACCCAGAAACTCCTCCAGGCCCCGAGCTGTCATTGGGGAGGAGAGACCAGCAACAAAACGGAGAAATACCTCAAATCGCCCATCTGTCATGCCGTGGGTTTCAGTGAGGAATATCAGGATATCCCTGGGATGTGGATTCAGGAATTGTGCGACTGCAGCTACAAACTCTTGGATGGTGAGGTGTGGGAATGTGTACACCACGCTCCGGGCAGAATCCTCTCTCTCCAAAAGCTCCATCAGGAACCCGGACAGGAACTGGGAAGGCTGCAAATTGTACTTGATCAAATCTCCATCTGTAAACACAATCTTCCTCTCGGACACTCCTCTGAAGGCCATCTGACCAACCCTGAGTAACACATCACGGGGGTTCTCAATCTCACGGCCGTGGTTTTTCAGGATGTTGTAAATATAGTAGGAGTACAGTTGGGTGATGGTCTTGGGAATTCGCTGTGGGTCCCTGACTCTTTGTGTGAAGAAAGGGCCCAGTGTCAGAGCGAGGATCCAGCAGTAGGAGGGGTTGTAGCTCATGGTGTACAGGATCTCGTTCTCCACCACGTGTTTGAAAACAGCTGCTGCCACTGCCTGATCTTCAAAATGCCTGATGAAATATTCCTTCCGTTCCTCACCAACAAATCCCAGGATTTCAGCCCAGACACCGATCTTTGCCTTTTCCAATAAATGTAACGCAGTGGGGCGGGTGGTCACCAGCACTGAACACCCTGGGAGCAGCTTGCCCTGGATTAAACTGTACACAATGTCAGACACTTCACACCACCACTCGGGATCTGGGCACTGGTGCTTGGGTTCTGTGTCTCTCCGACTGTCAGCAAAATCGATTCTGTGCTTGAATTCATCCAAACCATCAAATATAAACAGCAAACCCTCTGGGTTCTTCCAGACCTTCCTCAGGAAATTCCCAAAGTAAGGATACTGATCCAGGATCAGTTCCCTCAGGTTTATTCTGCAGTTAATGAAGTTTAGATCCCGGAATCTGAAACTGAAGACAAACTGGAATTGTTGGTATATTTTCCCCGTGGCCCAGTCATAAACAATCTTTTGTACCATTGTTGTTTTCCCGATCCCCGGGACTCCGGCCACTGCTGCCGAACATCCAGAAGTTGATCGTATGAAGAATCTTTTCATTTTTTCCCGAAAACGATGTGAGTAACTATTCTGAAACAGATGAGCAATCTGGATTTTCTCCAGCTCTCTGCGGAGATGTTTCTGTCTCCTCTCCTCGTGATCTCTGCCTCTTGCCAGCAGCTCATGTTCCACCAGTCTCCGATCTCGAACAGTAGAAATGACCGTGAGCTCAGCGTATCGATCAACCAGCTGGAAAACCTTCACCTTCTCCCTCATCAGGATCGTGTTCACTCTCAGTGTTTCAGTTTGTGCCCGCAGAGTCTCCTTGTGTTTCTGTTGAACATCTTCCATGGGGACAGACAGTGGACAAACAGTTAGATGCCTCAGCTCAGAACTCAGTATTTAAGCACACACGAGTTAGCTGAAAGCTACTGCATTAATTGGATTCATCAATGAATTTTCATACAGTAACGTAAGTTGCATTAACAAACCCCTGGCTGGACAAAAACCAGATCATCACATTTCCACATTAACTGTGCTGTAAAGGTGAGTATTTCTCTGGTAGTTTACTGACCCCCAACTGTCCTGTACTGGATAAACTCCCACTACTGTCGCAGCTGTCATTTTTTCCTGTGGAAGAAACTTTTAATCCCCAGTGTTGATGTGACGTATCGAGATGGAGAAGAGGGTAGAGGGCATTCTGTCAAAGGAACAGGTCGGGGAATCACAGCTCCCCTTCCCCTCCCACCCACCAGCAGTGATTAAAATACAAAGAAGCAGCTTTGTTGTTCAGCTCTTGCACTGTGGGTGCGTGGGTGAGGTGTGTGAGATCTCAAACTTTGTTCGAATCCTGTCATGGGGGTATGGCGTCTCACAAAGTGTCTGGCCTCTGGGGTCTCACAGTGTGTCAGCAACCTGTCAGGGGTGTGTGCGGCCTCACAGTCTGTCAGGACCCTGTCAGGGGTGTGTGGGATCTCACAGTGTGTCAGGACCCTGCCAGGTGTGTGTGGGGACCCAGCGTTTGTTAGGACGGTGTCAGGTGTGTGTGGGGTCTCACAGTGTGTCAGGACCCTGTCAGGTGTGTGTCGGGTCTCACAGTGCGTCAGGACCCTGCCAGGTGTGTGTGGGGTCTCACTGTGTGTCAGGACCCTGTCAGGGGTGTGTTGGGTCTCACAGTGTGTCAGGATCCTGTCAGGGGTGTGTGGGGTCTCACAGTCTGTCAGGAACCTGTCGGGTGTGTGGGGTCTCACAGTGTGTCAGGACCCTGCCAGGTGTGTGTGGGGACTCACAGTGTGTCAGGACCCTGCCAGGTGTGTGTGGGATCTCACAGTGTGTCAGGACCCTGCCAGGTGTGTGTGGGGACTCACAGTGTGTCAGGACCCTGCCAGGTGTGTGTGGGATCTCACAGTGTGTCAGGACCCTGCCAGGTGTGTGTGGGGACTCACAGGTTGTTAGGACCGTGTCTGGTGTGTGCGGGATCTCATAATGTGTCAGGGCACTGTCAAGGGTGTGTTCGGTGTCAGAGTGTGTCAGGGCCCTATCAGGGGTGTGTGGGGTCTCACAGTGTGTCACGACCGTATCAGAAGTGTGTGTGGTCTCACAAGATTTTCCAGACCCTCTCAGGGGTGTGTAGGGTCTCACAGTGTTGTTGGTCCTTGCTCGGGGTGCGTGGGGTCTCACGGTGTTTCTGGACCATGTCATGCATCTGTCAGGTCTCCATTCAATGTATTCGGCTGTGATAGGGCGTGTAGGAAAACATTAATTGTGGACATATTCACTTTACAGAATGTGACACTGGTAGAAATGATGTTCTTCAACAATCAAGGAATTTATCTGTTTCATATTCAGAAATGGGTGTGTGGAATTTCACTGTCATGTCTGTTCCCTCGGCAAACAAATGTGTAATTTTACGAACAAGCTTGCAGTGATTTACCAAATCCATGGTGCTGGGGAAGTGAGGGGTTTCATTAACTGGATGTGGACCAGAACAGCATTAACAGAGGTGACAGAGATGTGAGTAATTTGCAAACTTCCTGTTTTGTCTGTCTCTGGTCCCATATTTAAATATCATCTTTGGGATATGTTCTTGTAAACGAGAGAGACTGAACCAGGAATCTGGCCGAGAATCCTTATATTTCTGTTAAGAGCTTCAAATAATCAGATAAAACATGGTCTGATGCAATATTAATATACGCTCTCTCCTCTGTTAAATGTGCGGTTGAAGCCTTACAATCTCTGAGCCCATGCACTGCCCCGGGCTCCATTTTCACAGACATGATGGGCTTATGGATGTAGTGAGTTTCCCATCCAGACGGTCACAATTTAACTAACTGTAATATTATTTATAGATATTTCCAGTCCTTTGCACCTTCCTTGCCGCGATCCCAGAACCCTCGGTTTCCCTGTCCTAATTTCCATCTCTCATCCTGCCTCAGCGTCCATCACACAACACCGGCAGACAGGAATTTCAGCTTCTGTGGACTGAGCTGAGGAATATGTGCCCCAGTCTTACCCTCTCTAACACTGTAGCAGTGTTTGCACTCGGGAGTGTAGATGTGAACACAGCGGGGTTCATCTGCTGCTCTGTGGCTGAACAGACCAGTTGGGATGTTACCTGCTTTTCTAATTAAAGTGACGCTATTATTACTATTCTGTGACTGGAACTTCAGTGGACGCCCAACTCTAAGGAATGATAACCTGCAGGAAGTTTAGAAAATGGTTGAGGATGAGGCTGTTCAGGAGAGTCAGTGGCTGGCAAGAGTGAAGAAGTATGTATTTTTTTTCACCCCATCTCCAGATTGCCCCTTCTCCACTCAGACTCCGGTGGGGATCTGTAGTTGCAGGCCCCAGAGCGGTGTGACCACTTTCCTCAAACTCGCCAGCTCTCTGCCTCTTTCCTCAAAATGTCCTGTGAAAACTCATCCTCTAGTAAACATGTCTCCCTGTCTCTCTGTATGTTCTCTGTCACCGTGCCAACATTTTCCTGGTCACTTCCTCATGGGTGAACAACTTAAGGGCCCGACGCAAATTACAACCGTTGTTGGAAACAGGTCAAGTTTCAACTTGATGAACTCCGCCTCGGCCACATCTGGGCCATTGCGTACCGTTCTGATCGCTACCGGAGGGATGTTGAGGCTTTAGAGAGGGAGCAGAAGAGGTTCACCAGGATGCTGCCTGGTCATTCTGACCCCTGTGGAAGGATCCCTTTCAGCAAACTCCCCAAATCTCTGCATTGTTCTGCATAACGTCTCTTGAAAACGCTCCTCCAGCAAACGTTTCCCATGTCACGGTGCCAGCAACGATATGACCCTGCATAGGATCAGCCATTGATGAAAACAGCAGTTTCTTCACTAACCTTTCAGTTCCCTGGGAATCTCTGATAAGGGTCGATGGACCGGAACACAACCTGTTCAGATTTAAACAATTTGAGGAATTGAAATGTATAAAATCATAAAGTGTGTAATGTTTGAGTGCAAAATTAAATTCATCTGTGATACTATCTCACCATGTTCCTGTATTTCTTTCAGTATTTTGTCAAACTTTGGGACTACATTCCGCATTTTGACAATGGTTTCCCACATCACCCTCCGGGCGCGGGAGCCTTTCTCCATCACCAGGCTCAGGAGGAGTTTAGAACTGTCCACCCGCTCTCCCTTATCAGCGAGATCAGAGATTTTCTGTGAAGAGTAACAGTGAGCATACTGGGGACTGACAGATTCACACAGAGAATGAGAAGTAAATGATGTGCTCTGTAACGGGATCACCCGTACGGGTGCTGATCCTGTCTGGACATGGACTGTACATTCTGAGTGCAGAGCACACGGACGGACATTCACCGTGAACCTGGTCCACCAGTCAATGAGATCCTGGCTGGTCTGTGACCGCTTCATTGATGTGTCTCCAAATCCATAAATAATTCCTCACCGGATTTGACCGTGTAAAACAGAAATCAGAAAAAACGATCACAGATGAAGAAAGAAATCAGGAGAGTTTTTATAACAGAGAGAGCAGTCTCAAAGAAGTTGCAGAAAAGATGATGTGATTCATCTCCTCAGTCCGCCAGTATCCAACATGACGGCGTATTACTGGCTGACACCTGATGCCTTTCCAGTGCAGGTTTGTTTGGTGATTACATATTACAACATAGGAAAATTCCTCGATTCACACTGTTTGCAGTAACAGATTGTAACACAATTATCTGCACCCAGAACAGAACACACTGGAGCTCCTGTGCACCCACAGATGATGCCCGGATCTCACTGACATCCTGCCGTCACGCTGCATGGTCTTCCCAAACCGAAACTTCCTGTCATATTTCCATTTAATACTAAAAGCCCACAGAACCGTTACCTGCTCAACTCACTCTGAACATTGAGCAGCCACCCACCAGTCCACTGGGTCTTTTCACCCCTTTCTATTCAGATTCATATTTTTGTGATTGCAGGTACCGTATTTATATCACAGTTGTGCTTTTATCTAATTTATTATCCGATGAGTGAGGGTCCCAACACCCATCAGTCCTGTGATGTGTGAAAATTCAAACCCATTCTCTCTCCCACTCACCCAATGTTCCTCTCCACTGAACTGATTCTTGGCTGTTAACACCAGGCTCACTCCGTGCACCCCTCCTTCAATCGCCTGCTCCAGCCTGTCCCGGTAGAAGTCCGTCAACTTCAGCAGCTGGGAATCGTCCCAGCTTGCCAGGAGCTCGGTGATCACTGTGAAGCACAATGGGGAAAAATAAATAAATTATTGACCCATATTGGGCAGCAACCTTCCCTCTGGAACCTAAAGATCACCAAATACTGTCCGGAATATTTTTGTGGGTTGGAAGGAACGGGCTTGGGCTGGGGGTGGGTTTGGTTTGGGAATGGGTATAGGTCCATCTGTTGAAGGCTTCTCTTTCATGCCTCTGCGAATATACCTCTCTGTTTGGAAAGGACTCTGCTTATTGCTGAGAATACAGTGACCCATCAGCATCACTCTCTTCCTGCTGCCCATCACCACCGCTTTGCTCTGGGTTACTGTCTGCCTGTCCGGTCAACTCCTTCCTCAGCAAATCTCTGGGATTTCTCACAAATGCTGGAGGTACTCAGCAGGTCATGCAGCATCTATGGAGGAGAATAAACAATCAGTGTTTCAGGCCAAGGCACTTCATCGGACTGGACAGGAGGGGACAAAAATTCTAGATATTGTCACATTACTTTCTATTCTTTGTGGTCCTGATCCAAAACAGCAAACGCTTATCCCCCTCCATGGTTGCTGCCTGACCTGCTGAATTCTGCCAATATTTTGTGTGCCTTATTGTGTGTTCCCCAAAACTTTCAGCATCTGCAGAATGTCTTCTGGAGTAACTCGCTACTTTAATCACAACCTGCGAGTGGAGCAGACAGTAAATATACCCCTTGTACGTGTGACTGTGTTCCCCCGAGATGTTAATTCTCTCTCTCTCTCTCTTTCATCTTTCGGCTCAGTCCTTTCACAATTATTTTGTGAATTGCTAATACTGAATTAAACCCAGAGACACAAAGTCTGGGCAATATTTATAAATTAAAATAATTCACCAACATACCTGTGTCGTTTCCCGATGCTGATGTCACTGGAATTCCTCCCTTGGCCACTCCTTGAGCCATTTTGCGGATAGGTGTGATCAGCTTTTGCCGCTCTGTAACAAAACAAAATTTAACAGAAGGGTCAAACTTTAATTGTGGTTTAAAGGAGAACACTGTTTCGTTTTTAAACTGAGGCAAACACTTCCAAAGATCTTGGGCCTGTCCACTGAATCCTTGAAATGACATGATCCATATAACATATACAAATTTCAGCAAGGAAACAGGCCTCCTCGGCCCTTTTAGTCCGTGCCGACCCTTACACTCACCGAATCCCCCTGGCCCGCACTCAGCCCCTAACCGTCCATTCCTTTCCTGTCCATATACCTATCCAATTTTACTTTAACTAACAATACCGAACCTGCCTCTACCACTTCTACTGGTAGCTCGTTCCACACAGCTACCACTCTCGCAGTAAAGAAATTCCCCCTCGTGTTACCCTTAAACTTTTGCCCCTTAATTTTCAAATCATGGCCTCTTGTCCATGTGCGCCCATCCATTTCCTCGCTCTCCATGGATTGTACAGCGTGCCGGGACTTTCCAAGATATCTACTCGCTATATTGCAGACAATTCCCTTTTAGGAACCAATCTTTTGTCCTGGACCGGGAGTGATGCTGAAGTCAGGCTGAGCAGACAGCGCCTACTGCTTTAACCCTCCAACCACTGGTGGCGCTATGGACAACAGTTACAGCAGTGTGGGGAGAACCATTTCTGCTGACCAATGAGACAGCTACTCCTCTCATCACTGAATTATACAGATTTTTCAGTCACATCTGATTCTCGCCGTCTCATTTCGCTTTAACATCCCCTGGCATTGACACCTATGGCAATACATGGTTGGAGTTTATGTAAAACACTCTCACATTCTGAACAATGCAATCTCACCCATAGCATCGTGACATCTTTTCCATAACCACGACATTTTCTCCGGCATGATTTTAAGATCATTATTATCACCTAGAACACGGTCAAGATTTCTTTGAACATTTACTGGCTATTACCAGATTGTTACATCGTACCTTGTTAACCACAATGTAGACTTGTCAAATATACAAAACAACAAGTTGGCAAAACACCTTTAACATAAAAAAACAGAAAATCTGGAATTATTCAACAAGACAAAGAGTATTTTAATATTTCATTTGGAAGACCCTGTATCAGAGCTGAGCCTGCGTGTAGGAGTCAGGTATCTTCTTTATGTGCATTGCAGTCTGTGTTTCGTCTTTATGATTTTTATTTGTTTCTCATTCTGTTCCAAAACACGGTCTGCCCTCCATTCACTACAGCAGTCCCACCCTGGACTGACTGTCCAAATGACCCAGCTCTCACATGTTCAAGTTGAAAACCATTCGCCATTTCTCAGACCATTTCCATAACTATCCAAGATGTCTCTGAAATTCATTCTAACCTGTTGCAATATCAACCAGAGTCCCGAATTTGGCATCAAACTTGCTGACTGTGTCATGTCAAGATTTCTTTGAACATTTACTGGCTATTACCAGATTGTTATATCGCACCTTGTTAATTACAATGTAGACTTGCCATACATACAAAACAACAAGTTGGCAAAACATCTTTAACATGAATAAAACAAAGCAGCTGGTATTATTTAACAAGACAGAGTATATTAATATTTCATATACAAATCAATAGCATGAATAACGTATTAACGAGGGTATGGACGCTGATATGCACGTCCCACTTGTGCCCCCATTCACTAAATCCATCTTCAGTCATGACCCTGTCATTGAACCCGGTGAGAATCCACCTCGCCAGCTCCCCGTGAATCCCACGTGACCGAACCTTCCCGATCAGCTGCCATGCAGGATCTTGTTACAGACTTTACCAAAGTTCAGATGAACAACATCACTGCCCTATTTCATCTATCCTCATAGTTAGCTCTTCAAAAATCTCCAGAATACTTGACAGACATGACGTCCCACTGGGTGGTGCAGACAGCAATATCCTTATAAGCAATGTCCAACTTCACATTGCACATTTCACATTGGACTTCAGCTTCACTGCAGACTGAGGAAATTCCAATCCGGCTGTAGAGTCACCGGCCCAATATTATCACCCATACAAAAATGCTTTGTGCTGGAGATTTTCCGTTGTGTTCCTGCCATTTCTGATTCACAGACTAAGGCGGAAATGGAACCTAATGACCCTCAGCCGGGGCCGGTGCTCAGGCTGGTTCCCCGGTCTATAGATTGTGAGACGATGCGGATACACTTCATCTTGTCTCTGATCACAATGTCATTGCTGTGTGGGACCTTGCCCAGCACAGCTGGCTGCCATGTTTCCCATCAGTGTAACAGGAAGAAAATGTAAAATTCTGAAGTAGAAAATGCTACTTTATAAAATGCTCAGTACATCAGACTGCATCTCTGAAAGGAGTAATGGTGGAAGACCCAATATCTGAAATGGAACTGTCCAAGATGCTGTCGATCCGCTGGGAGTTTCCAGTATTTCCGTCCGCTTATTTTAAATTCCCTGCAACTGTAGTTTTATTCCACCTCGTCATTTTAATACACAGATGGTAACTGATTGCAAAGTATCAGCAAAACACTAAAATGTAAATGCACCCCACCCCAACCAGTTTGTTAGTTCTGAGTTCATTCAGACCCTGGTGTAACACATTCCATACAGTCAATGCTCACAGCATCCCTTCGTCCCACTATCATTACTGACACATTTGCCCCTGAGGCCTCTGACTCTACGCTGAGAGGCGGTGAACACAGAGCGATAAAGTGTGCATCTCTTCTTGCAGCTGTGGCAGGCCGTTACCCTGGAAATGCAGGAAATGGCTCATCAAATTTAACCGAAAAAGGAAATAACAAACTCAACATCAGTTGCTATGAATTTCATTATGACAAAGATTAACACTGCAGCCATTTTGTAACGGGGAAACTAAAATTGAAATGGCTGCTTTTTCCCTGCCACTTGCTGCATTCAATTAAACCATTGGTATTCCTAGTTATTAAAAATAAACAATCCTGGAAAAGGTGCAAAACAAAACTTCACAATGAAGACAAAGTGTAGAAGAAAGATTGCTGAAATATGTCATTGTGGCAATGGGATTCAGTCTGAAAAGTGGCTGAACAAGATAGTTGATATATATCAGTGAGGTGGTGAGAAACAGGCTGGACAGAGGTTGAACAAGATGGTTGATATTTATCATTGAGGTGATGAAAGACAGACTGGACAGAGATTGAACAAGATGGTTCATATATATCATTGAGGTGATGGGATACAAGCTGGACAGAGATTGAACAAGATGGTTCATATATATCATTGAGGTGGTGGGATACAGACTGGACAGCGGTTGAACAAGATGGTTGATATATATCATTGAGATGGTAGGGTACAGACTGGACAGAAGTTGAAGAGGATGGTTGATATATATCATAGACGTGGTGGGAAACAGGCTGGACAGAGGTTGAACGAGATGGTTGATATATATCATTGAGGTGATGAAATACAGACTGGACAGTGGTTGAACAAGATGGTTCATATATATCATTGAGATGGTGGGGTACAGACTGGACAGAGGTTGAACAAGATCATTGATATTTATCATTGAGATGGTGGGGTACAGACTTACAGAGGTTGAACAGGATGTTTGATATATATCATTGAGATGGTGGCATATGGTCTGGACAGAAGTTGAACAAGATGGGCAGGGAATGAGCAGATTGACTAGGTGGGAGAAAGAATAATGTGCCTTCTCTGATGGTCCTCTAGCAATAAACAGATACTGAAATCATAGTGCACACTACTAGATAACAGATTCAAATATAACAAAGCTAGAACAAACAATACGAACTTTGGTATGTGCCCTTTTCTACTCTACACACCTTATCAATGCACCGCAGAAAGTATCCCATCCCGATAATTCACATCTTTATACGGCTACTGATCTTCCTTTAACTGAATGAAATAGCGATTTTCACTCAACCTCTGTACATGGAAAACAAAATAAAGTCCTCCCAATCCCTGTCACTATTCCAACCTTCCCACATCCCCCCTGAAATAGATCCACCTCTCACTCCCCAGCTCTTCCCTTATCCCCACCCCTCAGCTCTTTTTTCTGACTATTTCCCGTCCACTCTCAGTCCAGAGGGAGGGTCTCGGCCGGAAATGCTGACGGTCCATTTCCCTCCACAGATGCTGCCCGACCCACTGAGTTTCTCTGGCAGTTTGTTCCTAGGTCTGTATAACCCGTGTTAGTATGGGGAATGGGATTTTACACCATAGTCCAGGCACAATCTCATCAAAGCCCAAATAAGTGTTACGGTAATTGCCACACTTAAACACGAGAAAACTTGTAAATGCTGGAAATCCAAAGCAACACACACAAAATTCTGGAGGATTTCAGCACATTAGGCAGTATCTATGGAAAAGAGTGAACCCCGACAGAATCACACATCTTCCCCACGTCTCACACAGAATTTCCCGCAGCCCATGTCCATCTGTCCGAAACGTTTACTTCATTGCGGAAAGAGGAACGGCCAGTCCCATCTGTGGAAACAATAAGCTCGGGCGAACCCCAAGCACTGTAAATGCTATATTCCTGGACTCCCCATCCCAGTACTATAACCCATGTCCCAGGACTCTTTACTGCCAGTAATGTGATGCTGTGTCTGATCTATTCCAGTTCAAACACTAGCACCATGACGGAATAGGAACCAGAGGAAGCTTTCTCTGGACGGAGATCGAGGTTGAATCCTAGACTTGGGTCACACCATGGACGCGGATACATTTCAGCTGGTCACTGTAGGTAAACCGAGCGTACTTGTTGATTATTTTATTGTTGAGTGTGAACTAGACCAGGTTAGTTAGCCACCACAATTCCTGTAGTGGAACAGGAACCAGTTGTTTAAATATTAAACAGGTAATATAGTCCTGGAAACAGAGTAGAGCAGATGTGTCTTTCCTTCTGATGCACACATATTGACTGGTTGCAAGATGCTTGTGACAGCTTAGAAAAGATTTGCATAAAGGCAATCCCAACATTCATTGCCCATCTCTTCCTTCCAACACAGGCATCATATATTCCATACAGTAAATGCTCAAAGCATCCTGGAATCCACACCGGCTCCTGAGCCCACTGTGCCTTTACGGTGAATACCGTGCGATAAAATCTTCAACGCTCCTTGAATTGCTGGTGGACTGTTACATTGGTGACTGAGGAGGAGGCCCACCAGATGTAAAGGAAAAAGGAACTAACATTCTCCACCACACATGTTTTGAGTTTCCTTATGACCACAATGAAAACTGAACACTCAGTAATGTTGTAATGTTCAAACTAAAATACCAGTATCCAGTAAATCTGCTGTTAGCTCCTTCTCCACCGCACTTTCAGCAACGCTGAAGCTGGTCTAAAATTAACCCATTGTTAAATACGATTAGTCTGCTTCAAACGATGGTAATCTGTTATTTACAAAATACATTACACAATACATTATGGTGATATTCATGAAGTTTCCCTCTTTACTTATATTACCGATTAAAATATCTATCAAATTTTTCTAGCTTCGAATAATGTGAAAGCAAGTTTGACAATACAGGCAAGATTCAAGCCCTGCTGCTGAACAGAACGATGGAGGAGAAGGTTTGTAGATACAACTCAGTGGTTGAGAGGTTTTGTTCTCTGTTCCAAGACACCTCTCGTGATGAAAACATCTTTACCCGTCCACTCTATGCATTCATCAGTATTTGCTGCGTTTCAATGTGTTCCGAGCTCCCAGCGTGCCCCCACCATCTCTTTGAGAGCAGGCCCAGGGACAGTAAATGCTCCACTTATATTAAGCTTTTCATTCCAGAAATCATTATTATAAAAAAACGACTGTAATGAGCACATTTCCATGAATAACAACATATTTGATGGCAGTGTAATTATTTGAGAAAACCTGTTGTTTCCTTACTGCCTCATTAACGGGTCAAATGATCTTCTGAAGATCAGCCAGCTCATCTATGCACGGAGTCAGAATACATGGGGAGATTTTCAATGATTTCTCTGTGTCTGCATGTACTTGGGAGAGAGATGATGATAGAAATGAGGACTCGATCATCAAGTCATGGATTGTATACAGTTTACAGAGCAGGTGCTTGCTGTCTTGAGTTGAATTTGGATGGATGGATCTCCAGGGCCTGAGAACGTGTTCCCTTGGAGCATTTGGGACACCTGTGTTGAAACTGCGCAGACGCAGGCAGAGACAGATAAAATGGCCATAGGTACAGGTGATATGATAAACGACGAGAGGAGAGCTAAATTTGATTTCTTATTTTGGAAAGGTTCAGTAAGTAAGAAGGGAAACTGACATCAGGCCTGGGTAAGTTATTGGAAGAGATCACAAGGAATGGGATATGAAGCATTTCGATAGAAAGGGATAGTCAACCTGGCAGGCCCTATCTAATCTAATTATGGACGTTTTTGAGGAAATTATCAAGAAGATTGAGGAAGTGAATGTGGGGGGTCTTTGCCAATATTGACGTTAACACGGTGTTTGTTAACATTCTGCATGGGAGGCTGGTCCAAAAAGGTAAGGTGCGTAGCATTCAGGATGAATCACGGGAAGAAGCCAGAGAATGCTTGCAGATTACTGTCCATCTGGGCTGAATAGAGACATGTGACCTGCGGGGTTTTGCAGGGAAAGGGACAGGTTCCTTGGCATTGATATTAATGATTTAGATGAAAGATGAAATGCGCCAAACTCGACGAGCAAATCTGTGGATTATACCGAGATGGGGATATGGGAGACAGTGAGAAACGCTACCGAAGTTGCTCGGTGCCCTGGACCAGCTGGGAAGTTGGGTTAAATCTAGAAGAGGGCATTTATAGCGGACGACGGTGGGCTGTTGCAATCTGACAGGAGAAACCAGGACATCATTTACACAGTGAATGGGAAAGGTCTGCGCTGTGTGACAAAGTAAATTAACATGGGAATACAGATTCAGAATCCCTCCAATGTTGCACTAGAGTTCGATGGTGTCGTAAAGAGAGCTCCAGGAATATTAACCTTAATAAATCACGGCATGGTCAGAGGAATTGGGATGCTAATGCTAAAGTTGTAGAATACACTGTAAATCCAGTTTTGCTGAATTGTGTGGACTGCTCATCAGCTACTTGAAGGAAAGGTCTCAATAATCGTGTAAGAATCCAAAGGAAATTACACACATGTTGCAGGTATTTAAGGAAATGATGTCAGGTGTAGGATGAACAGATTTGAAATTGAGTAACTGGTGCATAGGAAAGTCAGCGAAGATCCCAGCTGGGGTTCCTACACTTTTTAATATCATGCACTCCTCCGATTAGCCGAGGAGTGTATTGAACCATCTCCCAGTAGAGGTGGCAGCTGCAGGTTGAATTGCAGCATTTAAAAGCAGTTGTTTATATGTACAGTACCTGGATGAAAGAGTTATGGAAGAGAATAGTCTAGATGCAGGTGAATGGGGCTAATCAGGGATGACACGGATTAGATGGGTTCAAAGGCATGCTTCTGTGCTATAGGACAATGAATCTAATTTGAGCGTTCCATGCAAGTCCATTTCCCAGAAGAATGAAATCATTTCAGAGTAATGTCTTGAGAAGCTACAAATGAAAAAAAAATCACTAAAAAGTTGAGGAATTGAAAATAAACGAAAAGGGAAATAACAAACTCCAATCACAGCTGTGAGTTTCATTGTGACAATGATCAACTATACAGCCAATTTGTAACTGTGAGACAAAAGTTGTAATGGCTAATTTAGCCCTGTTTCGAGCTGCATTCAATTAACCTTCTGGTGGTTCTAGAGAAAAACAAAACAAAACAAAACAAGAAATTCTTGCAAGACTCGGTGAGGGAAAATGAAGAAGAAAGTAACTGAAAGTGAAAACAAATGTTAGAATAAATATTGCAGATCAGTGAGTTGATGGGATACGACTGGACAGAGGGTGAACATGATTGTTGTTATCCAGCACTCAGAGATTGGATACAGGTTGGGCAGAGTTTGAACAGGATGGTCGATATATATATCCTCAAGGTGGTGGATACAGACTGGACAGAGGTTGAACAGGATGGTTGATATATATCATTGAGGTGATGGGATACAGGCTGGACAGAGTCTGAACGAGATGGTTGATATATATCATTGAGGTGGTGGGATACAGGCTGAATATAGGTTGAAGGAGGAATGGGCAGAAAATGGCAAATGAAATGTGAGGTGTGAGGTGTTACACTTCGGTACGTCAAAGCAAGGTAGAACATACAAGGTAAATAGTAGGACACTGAGGAGTGCAGTAGAATAGAGGGATCTGGGAGTACAGATACATAGTTCCCAAAAAGTGGTGTCTCAATTAGATAGGTTTGCAAAGAGAGCTTTTGGTACATAGGCCTTTATAAATCAAAGTGTAGAGTATAAGAGTTGGAATGTAATGGTGAGGTTGTAT
Source organism: Hypanus sabinus (assembly GCF_030144855.1). Taxonomy (NCBI): domain Eukaryota; kingdom Metazoa; phylum Chordata; class Chondrichthyes; order Myliobatiformes; family Dasyatidae; genus Hypanus; species Hypanus sabinus. The sequence goes on along the minus strand of NW_026781218.1, from coordinate 366,353 downwards.
AAGACATTGGTGAGACCGAATTTAGAGTATTGTGTGCAGTTTTGGTCACCTAATTACAGGAAGGATATTAATAAGGTTGGAAGAGTGCAGAGAGGGTTTACAAGGATGTTGCCAGGACTTGAGAAACTGAGTTATAGAGAAAGGTTGAACAGGTTAGGACTTTATTCCCTGGCAGGTAGGAGAATGAGGCGTGATTTGATAGAGGTGTATAAAATTATGATGGGTATAGATAGAATGAATGCAAGCAAGCTTTTCCCATTGAGGTCAGGGGAAAAAAAAAACGAGGTTATAGGTTAAGGGTGAAGTGGGAAAAGTTTAAAGGAAACTTTAAGGGGGCTTCTTCACGCAGAGAGGGGTGGGAATGTGAAATGAACTGCCAGATGAAGTGGTGAATGCGGGCTCACTTTTGACATTTAAGAAACACTTGGACAGGTATATGGATGAGAGGGGTTTGGAGAGATATGTCCCAGGTACACGTCAGTGGGACTAAGCAGAAAAATGGTTCGACACAGCCAAGAAGGGCCAAAAGGCCTGTTTCTGTGCTGTAATGTTCTCTGGTTCTATGGAATGCGTGTAGGTATCTGCCCCTTAGTTTTAGTAAGGTCATAAATTTACGTTGACAAGTGAAATATTTAAGGGGAATCAGAGCGGGAACTATTTCACTCAGTGGGAGGGGCGAATGTGGAAGCAGGTCCCAGCGGAACTGGTAGATGCGGGTTCAATTGCAGGGTCTAAGAGAAGTTTGCGTAGGTACATCGTTGAGCAAAGTATTGAGGCTGTGGTTTGCGTGCAGGTGGATTAGTCCAGGCAGAGAATGTGACGGACTAGATGGGCTGAAAGGACTGTTTCTGCGCTGTAGGGGAATAAATCTTTACTGAGCATTCTACGTAAGTCCATTTCCCTGAAAACACAAATCATTCCAAGCTAATGTTTTAAAAAAGCTACAAAATCAAGAAACATTTTCAAGCTAATGAACCTAAAATAACCTAAAAAAGAAATAAAAAAACTACATCACATGCTGTGAGCTTCATTATGACAAATGTTAATGCTGCAGCCATTTTGTCATGGTGAAACTAAAAACTGTAATGGCTGCCTTTACTTTTTAAGACCATAGATATAGGAGCAGAATTACGCCATTAGGACCATCGAGCGTGCTCCGTCATTTTATCGTGACTGATACATTTTTCTTCGGCCTCAGTTTTCTGCCTTTCCCCAATTTTCTGCCTTACCCCCCATACCTCCACCTTAAATCTACATACAAGCGTCCCCCACAGCTGCCTGCGGCAAGGAAATCCACAGATTCCCCACTCTGATTAAAGAGATTCCGGCTCATCACCATTCTAAAGGGGCGCACCTCTTTACTGAAGCTGTGACCTCTGGTCTTCCACCAGAGGAAACACCCTTTCCACATCCACTCTATCAAGGCTTTTCACTATTTGATATGTTCAATTAGGGCACCTCTCAGTCTTCTGAATTCCAGTGATTAATTGACTCAGAGTCATCAGACGCTCTTTATCTGACAAGCCTCTGAAGCGGGGAATCATTTTCGTGAACCGCCTTTGACCCATCACCTGTTTCAGCACATTCAGTCTAAGATAACCGGTGCAGAACTGTTCACAATATTCCAAGTGAGGCCTCACCAGTGCTTTATGAAATGACAACATTACTTTCTTGTTTTTATATTCTAGTCCTCTTGAAATGAATGTTAACATTGCATTTGCTTCCTCACCACTGATACAATGTGCAAATTAACCTCTATGGAATCCTGTGCAATATCTCCTTTGTGTCTCAGTTGTTTGCATTTTCTGTCCATTTAAAAACTAGTGAACCAGTTCATTTCTTCCAACAATGTAAATGACCATACCCTTCCCGACACGATATTTCATTTGCCACATATCTGCGCGTCCTCCTAATCTGTCCTAAATCCTTCTCCATAAAACTATCTGCCCTCCACCACCCTTCGTATCCTCTGCAAACATTACTACAACCATCAATTCCATCATCCAAATCATTGACATATAAGGCAAAAATAACCGGTCCCATCACAGACCCCTGTGGAACACCACAAGTCACCGGCAGCCGAACAGTAAAGGCTCGCTTTATTCCCACTCCTCGTCTCCTGCCAAACAACGAGTGGTCTATCTATGCGAGAGTCTTTCCTGCCATACCCTAGGATCCTAGCTTATACTTCTTACCTTACCGGGTGTTGCATTCAAAATGCATCTTAACTAACAAAAAAAAAAGGATTCCTGAAAAGCTCATTGAGATTAAATGTGTAAAATAATACTTCACAATGAAGACAAAGGTTGCAGGAAACATTGCTGATATACTGTACATCATTCAGGTGGGTACACCACGGGCTGGTGAGAGGTTGCACAAGATGCGAGTGAATGACGAGATGGAACCATGTGGCTGAGGGATCAAGGACAGTCACTGGTGGTCGTTCAGCAATACACGGGGACTGACTTATACGATAGAAAAAGATTCTAAAATGACAAGCCTAGATCAAACAACAATAACTTTGGCTGAGGCACATTGCCCCTCCCCAAACCTTATCAAAGCGCCACAGAAAGTATCCCATCCGGATACATAACGCCTTCAGAAGTCTACCGCTCTACCCCTGACTGCAAGGAACTGCAGGAAACTGTGGGCACCGCTGAGGACATGACAGAAACTAGACTCCCCTCCCTGGACTGTGACTGCAATTCCCATTGTATCAGTAAAGAAGGCTGCATTAAAGATCCTCATAACCCTCGCTATTCTCTCTTGATCTCCAGTCTAACTCGATGTACACTGAACAAGTTTGAGAAGCCCAACTAACTGGAAAAGGCTTATTTGTTGCATTTATTTGGGTTATAAAACCGGAATCATTGGCTGCCCTTCGGCAAGTCGGAACAGTGGCATGGATTCAACAAAAACAAACACAACGATGGCCACCCAGAACGAGAGGCCGTGAGAGATCTGGATGTCACTGCCTTGTCTGAACGGGGGAAAGATGGATCTACTCAGACAGACGGAGCAGTGTCCCGAAGGTGCGGTTACTCGGTTTAACCTTCTCTGTCTGCAAGAACACAACAGGTGGAAGGGCCGCTTCCCGCGCCCTGGAATGATGTAAAACAATTGTAGACACCGGCTATCGATCCCGGTGAAGGTTTGACCGATGTGGGGCCAGGTGACGAAGGTAAAGTTCCCGGGATAAACCTCAATGGATGAGTGCAGTCTCGGTATCACCACCCCATCACGCTCCCAGGACCAGGACAAGAGGGGCTGAGCGGCGGCTCATCTCAGTCGGTATGTTGTGAAGGTCCCACAACACAGACCGACCCCGGCAGGTTCTGTCCAGCAAGCGCAGGGAGGCCGCCAGATCGGGGACGTTAACTGGGTGCATTACCTTACATCAGACGTCCACACTGGGGACCAGCCTCAGTACTCACCGATGAGAACTTGTTTTCACGCCCGGACAGTGAAGCCTCCCCCGGATTCCCGACTCTTGGATTGATGGTCGTCTCCTAATCCGGATCCTACAGACGACCCGCCGCCGCCACCGACCAGCTTCAATACAGAACTGAAGGGAAGTCCGGACTGTAATTTATGTCAACAGAGCTGGGGGCGGAGCCTCGGAAACAAGGCAGATCTGACGGTAAAATGGGAGCGGGGAGAGTGCTCACGTGACTTACACATACATGTACGTCCATGAAATTTTGCAAAATTTTACAATTTTCGCCGTCAGCTCAGAATCTGACAACAAAACTTCCTTAAGAATATGCGATTATATCACAGACCTTGTAGCTCTGTTTAGACTGTGACGAGATCTGAAGGATTATTCTAAAGTGGACTGTTCCTTTAAACAAGAAAGAGAGCGAACAGCTTGTTTGATAATTCAGCAGCAGGGAGACAGAAAGTCTGTGAGTTGCCTTGGAAACTGAAAGGCGGAGTTATGTGATGGACAGCTTGTGTTCAGCACTTGGAGATAAATACAAGGTCAGTTGACTTTTTAATCAGACACACACCGGAGACACACAAGACACACCACAGGAGACAGACGACTCCAGAGGCAAGGGGAACACCGGTGGGCTTTGTGTACCCACGACAAGGGTGGGTTTTTGCTCACAGTGTGGACAAAGGGGTGACCGGTGCTGAGCTATCGGTGTGTTTAACCCTGGTCTGGGGTTGATAACTCCACCAAGAAGACGACATCCCCTTTTTGTGGTCACAAGTTGGTGACTTTTAAATAAGTTTCGGAAGCAAGAAGACGACGTGGATGATCGACATCGGCATTGGAAGATAAACCAACACCCTAACTCTCCAACTCTACTCAAACCAAATACCAGAACTGAACTGATTACTTACCATCCCACCGTGAGACTGTATCACCCAATCACCTGATCTGGGGAAACTTATTTACTCACCTATATATGTGCATAAACTCTGCTAACCTGTTTACTTTTTCTCGTTTTATATGACTTTATTCACGTAGTTTATCTTACTTTATTCACGTAGTTACTAAAATATAGAGTTTATAACGGAAGACTCAGACTCCAGGTGTGTCCATTTCTGCTGGTTCTTTTTAACCCGATACGTGATATCAGTAAATTGGACGCTCGTCCATACTGCTTCAAAACTCGGTTATCTGTTATTTACACAATATATATTACAGAAAGAAATTTCCTTCTTTGCTTAGTTAAGTAATTAAAAATGCTAACAAATTTTTGTAGCTTCGAATAACGTAAAAGTACAGTTGATATTACAAGGAAGCTTCTGACCCTGCTACTGGATAGAATGATGGAGGAGAAGATTTGTAGATACATATCAGTGGTCTGTGAGGTTTTGTTCTCTGTTCAAACACACATCTCCTGAAGAAAACATCTTTATCCACACACTGTACGGAGTCATCAGTATTTACTACGTTTCAATGAGTTTCCCCCTCCTAGTGTGTCCCATCATCCCTTTGAGAACAGGTCCAGGGACAGTAAATGCTCCATATACATTAAGGGTTTCATTCCATAAATCATTATTATAAACAACTACTGTAATTGAGCATATTTTCAAAAAAAATAACGAACTATTTGGTGGCAGTATAATTATTTGAGAAAACCCGTTGTTTCCTTACTGCCTCATAAACTGGACAAATGATCTTCTGAAAATCTGCTTGTTCATATATGCATGGAGCCAAAAGAAATGGCGGAGATCTTCAATGATTTCTTTGGGTCTGCTTGTACTTGGGAGATAGATATAGAGGGGAAAGAAATGATTAAACGTTAGTCAAGTTATGGATTGTATCCTGTTTAAAAAACAGGTCCCTGCTGTCTTGGTCTGAATTGGGATGGATAAATCTCCAGCTCCTGACAACATATTCCCTGGAAGCATTTGGGATGCCAGCATTGAAACTGCGCGAATGCTACCAGAGACATATAAAATGGTCATAGCTACAGATGATGTGCCAGCCGACCAGAGGAGAGCTAAATGTTTTCATTTGTGTTGGAAAGGTTCGGGAAATAAGAAGTGGAACTGACATCAGGCCTGGCTAAGTTATTGGAAGGGATAACAAGGAATGGGATATGAAAGATAGAAAGGGATAGTCAACCGAGCAGGCCCTATCTAATCAAATTATGGAAGTTTTTGAAGAAATTATCAAGAGGCTTGATGAAGTGAATGTGGGGGGTCTTTGCTTGTATTGACGTTAACACGGTGTTTGATAACATTCTGCATGGGAGGCTGGTCCAACGGTAAGGTGCGTAGCATTCAGGATGAGTCACGGGAAGAAGCCAGAGAATGCTTGCAGACTATTGTCCATCTGGGCTGAATAGAGATATGTGACCTGCGGGGTACTGCAGGGAAAGGGACAGGTTTATTGGTATTGATATTAATGATTCATATGAAAGGTGAAATGCGACAATCTCGACGAGCAAATCTGTGGATTATACCGAGATGGGGATGTAGGAGAAACGCTACCAAAGTTGCTCAGTGCTCCGGACCAGCTGGGAAGTTGGGTCAAATCTAGAAGAGGGCATTTAATGCGGACAACAGTGGGCTGTTGCAATCTGACAGGGGAAACCAGGACATGACTTACACAGTGAATGGGAAAGGTCTGCGCTGTGTGACAAAATAAATTGACATGGGAATACAGATCCAGAATCCCTCGAATGTGGCACTAGAGTTCGAAAGCGTCGTACAGAGAGCTCCAGGAATATTAACCTTAATAAATCAGGGCATGGTCAGAGGAACCGGGACGTAAACGTTGTAGAATACACTATAAATCCGGATTTGCAGAGTTATGTGGACAGCTGATCAGCTACTTGAACAAAGGTTTTAATAATCGTGTAAGAAAGCAAAGGAAATTACACAGCTGTTGCTGGTATTTAAGGAAATGATGGCAGGGGTAGGATGAACAGATTTGAACTTGAGTAAATGGTACATAGGAAAGTCAGCGCAGATCACTGCTAGGGTTCCTACACTTTTTAATATCATGCACCCTCTGATTAACCAAGGGGTGTATTGAACCATCTCGCAGCTGAGGTGGTAGCTGCAGGTTGAATTGCAGCATTTAAGAGCAGTGTTTATATGTACAGTACCTGGATGAAAGTGTTATGGATGAGAATAGTCTAGGTGCAGGTGGATGTGGACAATCAGGGAATGACACGGACTAGATGGGCTGAAAGGCCTGTTTCTGTGCTATGGGACAATGAATCTAAATTGAGCGTTCCATGCAAATCCATTTTCCAGAAGAATGAAATCATTTCATGGTAATGTCTTGAGAAGCCACAAATGAAAAAAAAACTAAAAAGCTGAGGAACTGAAAATAAACGAAAAGGGAAATAACAAACTCCAATAGCAGCTGTGAGTTTCATTGTAACAAGGATGAACAGTACAGCCAATTTGTAACTGTGAGACAAAAGTTGTAATGGCTAATTTAGCCCTGTTTCGAGCTACATTCAATTAACCTTCTGGTGGTTCTAGAGAAAAGCAGAACAAAACAAAACAAAAACTTCCTGCAAGACTCGGTGAGGGAAAACGAAGCAGAAAGTAATTTACAGTGAAAACAAATGTTAGAATAAATATTGCAGATATATCAGTGAGTTGATGGGATACGACTGGACAGAGCTTGAACAAGATTGCTGTTATCTAGCACTCAACGATTGGATACAGGTTGGACAGAGTTTGAACAGGATGGTCGATGTATATATCCTCAGGGTGGTGGGATACAGACTGGATAGAGGTTGAAGAAGATGGTTGATATATATCATTGAGTTGATGGGATACAGGCTGGACACAGTCTGAACAAGATGGTTGATATATATCATTGAGGTGGTGGGATACAGGCTGGATATAGGGTGAATATAGGTTGAAGGAGGAATGGGCAGAAAAAATGGCAAATGAAGTTTAATACTGACAGGTGTGAGATGTTGCTCTTCGGAAGGTCAAACCAAGGTAGAACATACCAGGCAAATAGTAGGACACTGAGGAGTGCAGTAGAATAGAGGGATCTGGGAGTACAGATACATAATTCACAAAAAGTGGCGTCTCAATTAGATAGGGTTGTAAAGAGAGTTTTTGGTACATTGGCCTTTATAAATCAAAGTATAGAGTGTAAGAGTTGGAATGTAATGGCAAGGTTGTACAAAACATTGGTAAGACTGTATTTCTTGTGAGCAGTTTTGGTCACCTAATTACAGGAAGGATATTAATAAGGTTGAAAGAGTGCAGAGAGGGTTTACAAGGATATTGCCAGGACTTGAGTAACTGAGTAATAGAGAAAGGTTGAATAGGTTAGGACTTTATTCCCTGGAGGCTAGGAGAATGAGGAGTGATTTGATAGAGGTGTATGAAATTATGATGGGTATAGATAGAATGAATGCAAGCAAGCTTTTTCCATTGAGGCCAGGGGAAAAAAAAAAGAGGTCATGGGTTAAGGGTGAAGGGGGAAAAGTATAAAGGAAACTTTAAGGGGGCTTCTTCACTCAGAGAGGGGGTGGGAATGTGGAATGAACTACCAGATGAAGTGGTGAATGTAGGCTCAGTTTTGACTTTTAAGAAAAACTTGGACAGGTATCTGGATGACAGGGGTTTGGAGGGATATGGCCCAGGTGCACGTCAGTGGGACGAAGCAGAAAAATGGTTCGGCACAGCCAAGAAGGGCCAAAAGGCCTGTTTCTGTGCTGTAATGTTCTCTGGTTCTATGGAATGCATGTAGGTATTTGCCCCTTAGTTTTAGTAAGGTCATGAATTTACGGTGACGTGAAATATTTAAGGGGAATCAGAGTGGGAACTATTTCACTCAGTGGGAGGGGCGAATGTGGAAGCAGCTCCCAGCGGAACTGGTAGATGCGGGTTCAATTGCAGTATCTAAGAGAAGTCTGCGTGGATAAATCGTTGCGAGAAGTATTGAGGCTATGGTTTGCGTGCAGGTGGATGAGGCAAGACAGAGAATGTGACGGACTAGATGGGCTGAAAGGACTGTTTCTGCGCCGTAGGGGAATAAATCTTAACTGAGCATTCTACGTAAGTCCATTTCCCAGAAAACACAAATCATTCCAAGCTAATGTTTTAAAAAACTACAAACGCAAGAAATATTTTCAAACTAATGAACCGAAAATAACCTAAAAAAAGAAATAACAAACAACATCATATGCTGTGAGCTTCATTGTGACAAATGTTAATGCTGCAGACATTTTGTAACCGTGAAACTAAAAACTGTAATGGCTGCTTTCACCCTTTAAGACCATAGATATAGGAGGAGAATTAGGTCATTTGGACCATCGAGTGTGATCCGTCATTTTATCGCGACTGATACATTTTTCTTCGGCCTCAATTTTCTGCCTGTCCCCTATCCTCTGCCTTCCTCCCGATACCTCCACCTTAAATCTACATACAAGCGTCCCCCACAGCTGCCTGCGGCAAGGAAATCCACAGATTCCCCACTCTGATTAAAGAGATTCCGGCTCATCACCTTTCTAAAGGGGCGCCCCTCTTTACTGAAGCTGTAACCTCTGGTCTTCCACCAGAGGAAACATCCTTTCCACATCCACTCTATCAAGGCTTTTCACTATTTGATATGATCAATTAGGGCACCCCTCAGTCTTCTGAATTCCAGCGATTAATTGACCCAGAGTCATCAGACGCTCTTTATCTGACAAGCCTCTGAAGCGTGGAATCATTTTCGTGAACCTCTTTTGCCCCATCACCCGTTTCAGCACATTCAGTCTAAGATATGCGGTGCAGAACTGTTCACAATATTCCAAGTGAGTCCTCACCGGTGTTTTATGAAATGTCAACATTACTTTCTTGTTTTTATATTCTAGTCCTCTTGAAATGAATGTTAACATTGCATTTGCTTCCTCACCACTGATACAATGTGCAAATTAACCTCTATGGAATCCTGTGCAATATCTTCTTTGTGTCTCAGTTGTTTGCATTTTCTGTCCATTTAAAAACTAGTGAACCAGTTCATTTCTTCCAACAATGTAAATGACCATACCATTCCCGACACATTATTTCATTTGCCACAACTTTGCGCGTCCTCCTAATCTGTCCTAAATCCTTCTCCAGAAAACTACCTGCCCTCCACCACCCTTCATATCCTCTGCAAACATTACTCCAACCATCAATTCCATCATCCAAATCATTGACATATAAGGCAAAAATAATCGGTCCCGTCACAGACCCCTGTGGAACACCACTAGTCACCGGCAGCCGAACAGTAAAGGCTCGCTTTATTCCCACTCCTCGTCTCCTGCCAAACGACTAGTGGTCTATCCATGCGAGAATATTTCCTGCCATACCCTAGATCGTACTTCTTACCTTACCGGGTGTTGCATTCAAAATACATTTAACTAACAGAAAAAAAGAATCCTGAAAAACTCATTGAGATTAAATGTGTAAAATAATACTTCCCAATGAAGACAAAGGTGACAGGAAACATTGCTGATATACTGTACATCATTGAGGTGGGTACACACGAGCTGGAGAGAGGTTGCACAAGATGTGAGTGAATGAGGAGATGGAACGATGTGGCTGAGGGATCAAGGACAGTCACTGGTGGTCATTCAGCAGTACACGGGCACTGAATAATACGATAGGAAAAGGTTCTAAAATGACAAGCCTAGATCAAACAACAATGACTTTGGCTTAGGCACATTGCCCCTCCCCAAACCTTATCAAAGCGCCACAGGAAGTATCCCATCCGGATACATAACGCCTTCAGAAGTCTACCGCTCTACCCTTGACTGCAAGGAACTGCAGGAAACTGTGGGCACCGCTGAGGACATGACAGAAACCAGACTCCCCTCCCTGGTCTGTGACTGCACTTCCCATTGCATCAGTAAAGCAGGCAGCATCAAAGATCCTCATGACCCTCACTATTCTCTCTTCTCAGCCGGTTCGAAGATTTTAAAATAACATTGAAAACACATAGCACCAAGCTCCAGCAAACCTTCCAGGCTGCTGTTGTAAGCACATTGAATGTTCCCCGGTGATAAGTTGGACTATTGATCTCACAGTCTAACTCGATGTTCACTGCACTCTCTCTGTAACCCATAATGATCTGTTACACCATGTTACTGTTTTACTTTATATCACTTCGGTGTGCTGCTGTAATGTATTGATCTGTGTGGATGATATGCCACACCTGTTGAAGGAAGGCTTAACTGAATTTACAAAATTTTCAGAAGCCCAGATAAATGGAAAAAGGCTTATTTCTCGCATTAATGGGGTTATATATCCGGAAACACCGGCTGCGCTTCGGCAAGTCGGAACAGTGGAATGGATTCAACAAAAACAAACACAACGATGGCCACCCAGAACGAGAGGCCGTGAGAGATCTGGATCTCACTGCCTTGTCTGAACGGGTGAAAGATGGATCTACTCAGACAGACGGAGCAGTGTCCCGAAGGTGCGGTTACTGGGTTTAACCTTCTCTGTCTGCAAGAACACAACAGTTGGAAGGGCCGCTTCCCGCGCCCTGGAATGATGTAAAACAATTGTAGACACCGGCTATCGATCCAGGTGAAGTTTGGACCCGATGCGGGTCAGGGTGAGAAGGTAAAGTTCCCAGGATAATCCCCAATGGATGAGTGCAGTCTCGGTATCACCACCCCATCACGCTACCAGGACCAGGGCAAGAGGGGCCGAGCGGCGGCTCATCTCAGTCGGTATGTTGTGAAGGTCCCACAACACAGAGCGACCCCGGCAGGTTCTGTCCAGCAAGCGCAGAGAGGCCGCCGGATCGGGGAAGTTAACTGGGTGCATTACCTTACATCAGACGTCCACACTGGGGACCAGCTTCAGTACTCACCGATGAGAACTTGTTTTCACGCCCGGACAGTGAACCCTCCCCCGGACTCCCGACTCTGGGGGTGATGGTCGTCTCCTAATTCGGATCCTACAGACAATCCGCCGCCGCCGCCGACCCTCTTCAACACAGAACTGAAGGAAAGTCAGGACTGTAATTTATGACATCAGAGCTGGGGGCGGAGCCTCGGAAACAAGGCAGATCTGCGGTAAAATGGGAGCGGGAAAAGGGCTCACGTGACTTACACATATATGTACGTCCCTGAAAGTTTGCATGATTTTGCAATTTTCACCGTCAGCTGAGATTCTAAAAACAAAACTTTCTTAAGAATATGCGAATATATCACAGATCTTGTCGCTATGTTTAGACTGTGACGAGATCCGCAGGATTATTCTAAAGTGGACTGTTCCTTTAAACGAGAGAGAGAGGGAGCGAACAGCTTGTGTGCTAATTCAGCAGCAGGGAGACAGAAAGTCTGTGAGTTGCCTTGGAAACTGAAAGGCGGAGCAATGTGATGGACAGCCCGAGTTCAGCACTTGGAGATATATACAAGGTCAGTTGACTTTTTAATCAGACACACACCAGAGACACACAAGACACACCACAGGAGACACACGACTCCAGAGGCAAGGAGGACACTGGTGAGCTTTGTGTGCCCACGACAAGGGTGGGGTTTTTGCTCGCAGTGTGGACAAAGGGGTGGCCGGTGGGGAGATATCGGTGTGTTTAACCCTGGTCTGGGGCTGATAACTCCACCACAGAAGACGGCATCCCCTTTTCTGTGGTCACAAGTTGGTGACTTTTAAATAAGTTTCGGAAGCAAGGAGGACGACGTGGAAGATCGGCATTGGCATTGGAAGACAAACCAACACTCTAACTCTCTCTCTCCAACTCTACCCAAACCAAATTCCAGAACTGAACTGATTACTTACCATCCCACCGTGAGACTGTATCACCCAGTCACCTGAGCTGGGGAAGATTGGGAAAATCTATTTACTCACCTATATATGTGCAGAAACTCTGCTAACCTGTTTACTTTATCTCGTTTTATTTTACTTTATTCACGTAGTTACTCATAAAATAGAGTTTATAACGGAAGACTCAGACACCAGGTGTGTCCATTTCTGCTGGTTCCTTTTAACCCGTTACAGTGTACGTAACAAACTGGGGCGTCTGTCCGGGATATGAACAAATCGGGCGCTCGTCCCGGAGATGAACAAAAATCGGTGGAAGCCATTCTAAACTTTGTTGGGGGCTTGATAGACTAGTTGATTTGATTGGGGAAATACCCTTTCGATTTGTGTGAGAGGATTTTCAGCAGAAATGGAGTTTGAGGTTAATAGGTTTTTGGCAGAACCAACCCCAAAGGCGTTGGATGATGCTATGAGGGATGTACTGTTGGGAATTGCTGGTAAGTTAAAGGTTAAGGTGACCACTCGCTTGCAGAAGGCTCAGATACAGCTGTGATAGCACAGCATTATGTAGCCGAGGGGGAATTTGACGAGGAGGTGTCGGAAATGTTTGCTGAAGGTAAAGAACTTACTGAGGCCGAGGTTCTGCGTCAGTTAGCAAAACTGAGGTTCGAGTGTGAGTTGAAATTAAAACAGCTTGAGGCTGAAGAGGCAGAAAAACAGAGACATTTTGAGAGGGTGATTTGGGAGCGACAGGATCAGGCGTCAGCTAGGGGTAAGGAGCTGGTGGTTACGTTTAATAGCAGCCAAGGAATTAAGTTAGTACCACCATTTGATGAAGCTGAGGTCGACCGGTATTTCCTACACTTCGAAAAGGTGGCCCGGAGTCGAAAATGGTCGAGGGATCAGTGGGCTGTCATGTTACAAAGTGTGTTGAAGGGGAAGGCTCAGCAGGCGTATTCTGCCCTGACCCTTGAACAGTCAGACGATTATGGCACAGTGAAAGGTGCAGTGCTTAAAGTCCATGAGTTGGTTCCACAGGCGTATGGACAAAAGTTCAGAGATTTAAGGAAGTCCGGGAGGCAAACTTATGTGGAGATTGCCCATGAAAAACAGGTGTACTTCAATCTCAGGTGTACCTAGGAAGGGGTAACTGAGGGTTTGGTCAGCTTGAAAGAGCTGGTTGTGATTGAAGAAGTTCAGAAGTGTGTTCCCGATTATGTCAGGGCGTACCGAGATGAAAAGAATGCCACTACCTTGCGGGAGTCTGCTAGGTTAGAAGACGAGGTGGTTTAACCCACAAGGGTGAGTTTACTCCGGATGGAGATTCCCAGAGAGTAAATGGGAAGATCAGGGGAGCCTGGAATTTGAAACTGGGACTAGTATTGATAACCTAGAAGAGGCTAATTCCATTCTAATGGAAGAATCCCGCCATCAGCGTTTGGATTTACTAAGTTCATCCAACGTGATGCGGAAGGTGGTGGTAAAAAAAATATTGACCCCGAGGAGGGTGTTATCCGGGTTTTAGTTTTCCTCTGCCACTTCAGATTTCGGAATTGGTATACGCATCATTATGACTCCATTTCACGGTGTAAAATCCTCTTCTGTCTCTGGCAGCTCTGCGCTCTTTCCTGACACTTTCACTGCTAATTGCGACAATAAAGTGGAAATATTACAGGATCCCCTCAAACTGCTGAATTGGTTTCTGCTATGTATTTTCTCAACGTGTTTTTCCCAGTCTCTCTTCCAGCGAACTTGATGGGAATGACCAGGAACTTAATCCTGTCCCGGGGAAAGTACGGCCTCTCCAAATGTGTCACTCGCTGGGAATGGTGGGAATGGTGGGAATGGCAGCGGCCGATCTCCTGGTCGTTATCACGGATCTGCTGCTGACGTGGACTCCTTGGTTATATTTTCCTCCATCATTCCTGTGAGTAAACTCCGTTTCTGGTTGATTTTTGTGAGCACTGCGACCTCTGTCTGGCTGACTGTCGCTTTCACCGTCGATCGATTTGTGGCTATTTGCTGTGAAAAGCTGAAAACAAAATATCGCAACGGGAGAACGGCGGCTGCGGTTATCGGGACAGTGAGTGTGCTGGCCTGTTTGGAGACTGTCCACTGGTACTTTATATCGGGGCATAAAATAATAATAATGGTGTTCCCTGGTATCGTGTTCTTACACCGAGCTGCAAAAACTCTCGCTCATGGGCGACAGTTCCGATATTTCAGCACATTTTTACACCTTGTGCCCCATTCTTTCTGAGGTTGCTGTTCAATATGCTGGCTTTCAGGCATTCTAGCGGCCAGTCGAGCCCGCAGGGGGCTCCGTGGACAAAAGAGTGGAGAGAATGACAAGAACCAGGAAATAAAGAAACGACATAAATCCATCGTTTTGCGCTTCAGCATAACCGTCAGTTATATTTTGTTGTGGGTGACACAAGTGGTATTTTATACCTATCGAGAGATTTCAAAGAGCTTTGCTTATCCTGTTACTGATCCCTGTTACATCACAGGAAAAACATCCGGAATGCTGCAGATTCTCGGTTCCTGTTCTGATACGTGCATTTATGTCCTGACCCAAAGCAAATTCCGGGAGCAACTAAATAATCCGGTGAAATAGCCACGGAATCGTGTGTTCAATCTCATGGATCGTCAGGAATGAATGATGTGCAGTATTACAATTCAGCTGTCTTCCTGCTCCCTATTCTATAACCCGCCTTGTGAGTAAAGTGAAACAATGTGATAAGCAGAGTTACAAAACAAACAGCGCAGACCAAATTAGAGTCTAGATTAATGGTGTCATCCCGAGATGTTGACTCTTTACAAATTTACGCCGAAATCGCCTTTGCACCTCACCTCCCACCTTTATAATTTTCAGGCGGATCTGTCACCCTCAGCCTCCCTGTTCTGACAAAACTGCCTGATCCTGGACAGAGAGTTTTCGTCAGTATGAACCACTCCTGCTCCTGTAATAACTCGCGCTTTCTTTCACTCTTGCACTCTTGTTTTCTTCTCTTTCTTTACCTGTAGGAAGGTTCAACTATCTTCCAGCTAAAGGTATTTACTGTTTTACAGATTAAGATAGAGGAAAATTGCCTGTACTTTTTAACTGTAAGAGAGAAAAATAAATATGGGAGAGGAGAGAGAGAGATGGGGGGGGGGGGGAAGAGACAGAGGGAGAGAGAGAGAGAGAGAGAGAGAGAAAGAGGTTGCAAATGAGATATCGGAGAGAGGGGAAAAGAGAGAAGCATCGCGAGAGACAGCAGGAGAGGGAGAGCGCGCGAGGAAGAGCGACACAGACAGACAGAGGGAGAATGAGATCAGGACGCGTGTATGGTGATATTCTCAGACGCGTTGAAACTACGGAGGAGGTGGTGTTCGATTAAAAAGCATAACTGTGGGGGAGCCGGACCACATGCAGGCATATATGCAGCTTTAATTGTCATCATTGGCATCACACACACAGTACTGTACTGGTTAATGTTTATTGGTCAATGATTTGAAGCCCGGTGGGCATGTGACGAAATTATTATTTCTATCCTGACTGCCGTTCTCATCTGGGACACTTCCTGCTCGGGTAGTGGGAACAACAGATTAGAGCGTTCAGAGAGAAAGTGGTCAGGTCCTCCAGGAGAATTAACCTGCCGAACTGTAGGAATGGGACAGTGGGAACGTTGTACAAGATTAGTTTGTGCTTCTCTAAAAGCAATGACACTGCATTCCAAGCACACGGAGCTGCCAGAGAACATCTCCTCCTAGTGTTTGTAGATGCCAATACAAGACTAGAATACAACGACAGAGATTGATCAAAATATAACACTGATGACACCGAGCTGGATAATCTCAGTTTTGTGCTGTACCACTGATATAAGAACCTCACCAGCTCAGTACTGTTGGGGCACCAGAATGGAGGAACACAGACCCCAATAAACGCAACACTGCTCTGTGAAGACTCATATTTCAGGCACATATCATTTGCTGTAGAAATAAAGACATGAACATTTCACAGTGAATTCACTGCCTCTCATGCTCATCCCACTGAGTACACAAACGACCTGCAACGATGTAAGAAAACAGACTTGTACTAACCAACTCTGGACTGCATGGACACTGACCAGTGTAGCTCAAGCACGGAACAGCCGGGAGTTGGATAATCAGAAAGCAAACTCTGCTGCAACTCGGCGGGTTGAGAAAGAGGAGGCTGTAACCATCATACGATACTAAGGTAGGTGGCGTTGTGGATATTGAAGTAGGTTTTCAAAGCTTGAAGAGAGATTTAGGCCAGTTAGAAGAGAGGGCTGAACGATGGCAAATGGAGTTCAATGCTGATAAGTGTGAGGTGCTATATTTTGGTAGAAATAATCCAAATAGGACATACATGGTAATGGTAAGGCATTGAAGAAAGCAGCAGAACAGAGTGAACTAGGAATAATGGACCATGGTTCCCTGAAGGTGGAATCTCATGCGGACAGGGTGATGAAGAAAGCTTTTGGTATGTTGGCCTTTATAAATCAGAGCATATAGGAGTTGGGATGTAATGTTAAAATTGTACAAGGCATTGGTAAGGCCGAATTTGGATTATTGTGTACAGTTCTGGTCACTGAATTATAGGAAGGATGTCAACAAAATAGAGAGAATACAGAAAGGATTTACCAGAATGTTCCCTGGGTTTCAGCACCTAAGTTACAGGAAACGGTTAAACAAGTTAGGTCTTTATTTTTTGGAGCATAGAAGGTGGAAGGGGGACCTGACAGAGGTATTTAAAATTATGAGGGGGATAGATAGAGTTGACGTGAATAGGCTTTTTCCTCTGAGAGTAGGGGAGATTCAAAAACAAGAGAACATGAGTTGAGAATTAGGGGGCAAAAGTTTAAGGATAACTCGAGGTGGAATATCTTTACTCAGTGAGTGGTAGCTGTATGCAACGAGCTTCCAGTAGAAGTGGTAGAGGCAGGTTCGGTGCTATCATTTAAAGTAAAATTGGATAGGTATATGGACAGGAAAGGAATGGAAGGTTATGGGCTGAGTGCCCGTCAGTGGGACTAGATCAGATTACCGTTCGGTACGGATTAGAAGGGCCGAGATGGCCTGTTTCCGTGCTGTAATTGTTATATGGTTATATATAAACATGTCCTGCATACTTGCCTTTACAAGAATATTCGGCAGCTGATTGCGTGGACAACGAACTTTACAATATCCAGATTTTCAAAGCCAGGACACAGACCTGTACAACGCGGAACACTGTGAAGTGACCACGACGAACTTTGCACACCCAGCACTGTACTCCACCCTGTGCAACACTGACACTGGAATTCACCGACACCATAAATCACCTCCCTCCCTCTGGGCAGCTTTAGAGATGTAACTGGAGAGTTGATAAGGGGGGACTTTGAGATGTTATACGCTTCAATTTCCAAAGATGTTTGAAATGCGAGCAGAAGGGAAATAATTAAATGTAGCCAGCTTATGGAAATTACCAGAACACCAGAGTAGTTTGCAGCTCGGCTATGATTACCTAAATATCGACTGGAATTGTTAGTGTAGAGGCTTAGTGGAGCAGTATTTGTTAGCAGTGCCCTGGAAACGTTTACCAGCTTTTACAACCCATGCTATGTCAGTTTGTGCAAATTTATGATACCATCTAAAACTCAGATTAACATCTATGGGTGTATACTGGAGAATATCTGAAAGATTGCGTCATGATCTAGTATGGAACCACAAATCTCTTACACCGGCTGAACTGCCCGCTCTTATTTTCCATGGTGATGCCCATGTTCCTTTCTCTTCCTCGTGCGATAAAACCCTAAAGAGCAGCCAGTGTTTCACGTGCCGTGGTCGACTTTATCTTTCACAACCCCACAACCTCCATGTTGAAAATGGACACATTTACTCTTGACCTCAGTCCGAGGGTGATCGTTAGCTTGTTTCTCTTTCTGCAGAGTCTGGTTCACTGGACGACTCTATGTTTTTTTTCTTTTCAGACCTTGGAACAATACCTGTCACGTGATGTACACTGACAAAAAACGGGTCCTACATTACCGAATGCCCGTGTCCGATCCATGGAATGGAATAAGCTGGGGACATTAGCTTCATGCTGTAATGGCAGGTGAATCAGGTCTGAAAATGTGCGAGTGCTCTTATAGGTTAAACTGCAATTGTCGAACGACGCCGTGCTATAAAAGCAGATGAAATACTGGCAAATGGTCAACGATGGACAGACAGGGGTCACTATTGAGGTCATTACCTTCCATGGATGTGTCGGGTTGGGATATTGACAAAGAATGACAGGGTTCTTGTTTGCTGATATAGAGAAGGGTAAGGAAATGGGATTTCAAACAGGAATGAGTGTAGGGACTGGGTAGACTGCATTTCAACACATTCCGAATACCTGCCCTCACAAACCGGAAAGGTCATGACGCAGTGACGTATAATTATGGTCTAATAAGAGCATCATAAAGTTTCGTTGTGATTGCACTGAAACCGCTGCAGAAGGGTTTTACCAGGAAGTTGCCGAACATGAAACATTTCAGATATCAGCGGCGAATCTAAAGTTCAATTTTCGAAACGGAGGAAGACGTGTTTCATACGGAAGTTTAAAAAATATTAGAGACATTCTGGTGTTGAGTAGTGGTAACTACTTGTCCATATCAGGTGCATCTAATATGGAGGGACAGGTTTATTGGATCTGTAAGTTTTAGCATTCGTTAACGGAAGGTGTTGAGTGTCTTCAGATGTAGGCATTTGACGCAGAGATTTCGTTACCACTCTGCGACCCATGCTACTGCATTTTCGTTGTTCACAAAAATGTCGCTTCTACATCAGAAAAAAAATCACCCGGTCTCCGGAATCCCTGTGTACGGACCACGCGGTTGATCCTGCGTTCTCTGGTGAAGCTCACTCCACTGACCTTCGATCGATGTTCCCCGCCTGCGGCGGTCTCCACAGGCATCGGAGGCAGAGCGAAGAGGACATCTGATCATCCACCTGACCGGCTGGCAAGGATCGGGAATGAACTGCGACGTCGTTTGTTTTTACACCGGCCGAACTGCCCTCTCGCTGCTTCTCTGGCGATGCTCTGTCCCTTCCTCGCATCCGATTAAGCCACGCTTAGGGATATCCATCCCTAAGTAAGATTCTCCATCCTCGAGTAAGAATCTTCATCCCTGAGTAAGAACATCCATCCCTGAGTAATTATCTATAATGCTGATATTTATACACACGCACACACACACACACACACACACACAAACACACACACACACACACACACACACACACACACACACATTTCTTATTTGTAGTTCTTGCCTCGTGTCTCGTACTTCTTTGCTGATTTGTAGATTATTTGTCTTTCTGGTCTGCTTAACTGTCTGTCTGTTTCTATCTAACTCTCTATCTATCTATCTATCTATCTATCTATCTATCTATCTATCTATCTATCTATCTATCTATCTATCCATCTATCTATTCGTCTGTCCTGCTGCGTGCCTTCTGCTGTCTGTTTTTGTCTGTTTGCCCCTCTAACTATATGCTGCTGTGTCAGATATTGCGAATTTGATGGAGCAGAATTCACAAGGAGATTATCAATGGAAAACACTTGGGGAGTTTGGGAAATGATTATTTTCTCAGTCTTACAGGACCGATGTAGCAAGGCAGACTGACTGTCATGATCCATTAGCCAGTGGGTCGGTAACTAGCAACCTCTCACTTGGTGTCCCAGATTTAACGGCATTGATGATATATTATTGGAGGGACCTCGAGTGCAAAAGTTAGGTGAAAGTTCACATGATCTGCCTATGAAAATGAAGCACTGCGAGCGGATAATCAACTATAATGAAAATTCAAGTGTTCAGCCCTAACGTGGCGTCTGGACACACAGAGTAACAAACGCACAGAGAAAGATTCAAGAGAGGATGAAGTACCCTTCAGTTCCCAACCAGGGAAGAGCTCCAGCATCATTTTTCCAACATAACAAAGACCGCCATCCAAGTCTCAACATGACATTCCGCCGGAAAATGGTTGGATGCCGCTGTTCCCTTAAGAATCAGACTGCAATTGTCGCCTGCCACCCTCGCTCATGGAAAGTCTGTAAAAGTTCGCCTACTGAGTACTGAGTGCTCACTTGTTCTCCACCATCCATAGCTCTCTGCTTACATCGGCATGATCATAAGGCTCCCCATCTCCCCAGCCGGTAGAGTAGCAACTCCTCGCCCACCCGCCCCCCCCCCGCATACCAGACAGTGACGCAGCCTGTCAGAATGCTCTCCAGAAGTTGTTTGAGTCTATTCGTTAATCTCCTAATGAAGTACTGTATAGTCGCTGTCTTGCCTTCTTCATAACTGCATCGATATGTTGCGACCAGGTTAAGTCCTCAGAGATCTTAACACCCAGGAACTTGAAACTGCTTACTCTCTCCACTTCTGGTCCCTCTATGAGGATTGGTATCTCTCTCCTTCCTAAAGTACACAATATGCTTTTTCGTCTTTCTGACGTTCAGTGCAAGCCTGTTGCTGCGAGACCACTCAACTAGTTGACATATCTCACCTCTGTTCGCCCTCTCGTCTCCATTTGAGATTCGACCAACAATGTTTCCATTATCAGCAAATTTATAGGTGGTATTTGATGTGCACATTTGTTGACTCGATATGCACTCGGATGTCAGGAAGATCGAGGGATATGGACAGGGTAGGAAGGAGGGATTAGAGTTTGAGTGCATTTGATTTGATTTTTAGCTGGAATGACAATACATTGTGGGCCGAACGGCCTTTTCACGGGTTGTATAGATTTTTTGGCTCTATGCACTATGATATCTGTAATTTTCTTCTAGATTTTCTTTCCATGGAAAAAAAAACACGTCTTTGCAGCACTGGGCTCTAGTGGCGCAATCGGTTAGCGCGCGGTACTTATATGGCAGTACACGGCGGAGAAATGCCGAGGCTGTGAGTTCGAGCCTCACTTAGAGCACTCGTGATTTTTAATGGTTGCAATGCCCGGGTGACTAGGCGTCTATCAAGCTGAGCATTCCACTGGAATCTTACAATTGATTTGTACCTCTGAGACACCCCTCTGAGACACCCTGCTTATTATTTGTATTTAACTTCGAATCGATGCAGCTTTGATTTTGATCTGAGAAGGAGAGTGTGAGTTTACACCCAGGGTTGTGTGCTCAGTCCACTGTTGTTCACTCTGCTGACCCACGACTGTGCTGCAACACACAGTTCGAATCACATCATCAATTTCGCCGATGACACGGCCGTGGTGGGTCTCATCAGCAAGAACAACGAGTCAGCTTACCGAGAGGAGGTGCAGCGGCTAACGGACTGGTGCAGAGCGAACGACCTGTCTCTGAGTCTGAACAAAAAACCCAAAAGAGATGGTCGTTAACTTCAGGAGGGCACAGAGCGACCACTTCCCGCTGAACATTGACGGCTCCTCCGTAGAGATCGTTAAAAGCACTAAATCTCTTATTATTTATTGTACTGCCTGCACTGTTCTGAGCACTTTATGCAGTCCTGGGTAGGTATGTAGACTAGTGTAGTTTTTGTGTTGTTTTTACGTAGTTCAGTGTAGTTTTTGTTTTGCTTCATGTAACACTATGGTCCTGGAAAACGCTGTGTCGTTTTTACTGTGTACTGTACCAACAGTTATGGTCGAAATGACACTAAAAAGTGACTAGACCTGACTTGATTTGACAATATTCATATTAATTTAAGAAACCCACCCGGATGTCCCATCTAAACCACTTGCACTGACTATTGGCTTCTCCTAGAAAGTACCTTTACAAGACAGCTGATTCCAGCCGTCGTCAATACTCTTCAGCGATTTTGTTCCTTGTGTCAGTGATGACATAAGCAGCATATGTGACCGGCATCAGCAGCACATACGACCATCTATCACCTGCTCCCATGGCCCCACGTGACCCTGAGTTGGGGAGGGTGCTATGGAAGTGCTACATCTCGCCCTAGGCTGGCGGTGGGAAGACGCAACTTATACTTCTTTCGGTAGAGACGTATCTTGTTAAACTCTATCAAGTCAGCTCTCAACCTCCCAATCTCCCAAGAGAATGTCCGGAATGTCTTATCCACTCAGCCCCATGGTAAACATCCTCTGCAGCCTCTGTAAACTTTTCACATCTTTTCTATAAGGAGGCTATTGTAACTATTTTAGAGTTACAATACCTCGCGGCGCTTTAACTCAAGCCCCTGACTAATGAAGGCAACACCCAATACGCCTCCTTAACAAAATTATCAAGAAACCAACTTATCTTAGCAGACACGAGGAAATCTGCAGATGCTGGAAATTCAAGCAACACACACACAAAATGCTGGTGGAACGCAGCAGGTCAGGCAGCATCTACAGGGAGACGTACAGTCGACGTTTCGGGCCGAGACCCTTCTTCGCAGAGAAGCTTTGCGAAATCTTTGGATGTGGAACCCATCATCCCCCTCTTCTACTACACTGCTGACAATATTGCTATTAACCCTGTATTCTGCCTTTAAGTTCGTTCTTCTAAAGTGATTCAGTTCACACTTGTGTCACATCACAGAATTCGGTCAGTCTCGGGAAGCATGAGTTGCTCCTCACAAAGCCAGGCTGACTCCCGAATCAGGATACGCTTCTCCAAATTCTTCTAAATCCTTCCAAAAAAGAAACTTCCTCCAAAGATTCCCACCACTGAAGTAAGACTCACTGGACTACAATTTCCAGAGTTATTGCCACTCCCTTTCTTGAACAACGGAATAATATTTTCCAAGCTCCAATCTTCTGGCAGCCCTTCTGTGGCCAGTGATAACACAACGATCATCGCCAAGGGAGCGGCAATTTCTTCCCTCGTTTCGCGCTGTGACCTTGGATATTTCCCGACCACAAGAGGACTAATCTATCCTGATTTTTTTTTTCAAAATTTCGCCGTCCATTTAACGCCTTCACCAACGTCAAGAACCCTCTCGGTGGTAAATGCTGAAGTAAAGTCTTCATTAATGTCTTACCCCAACTCCCCGATTCCAGACTCATGTTTCATCTTCTATCCCTGACCTTTCCTCCCCTCACTGTAATCATCCTCTTCTTCTCATAAATCTAGAATGCCATGGGGCTTTCATTAATCTTCATTGCTCAGTCTTTCCAAAGACCTTTCCAGCTCTCTAGATTCCTATTCTTCAGTTCGTCTCTGGTTGAAATGTAACTCTCTACAGTCCTGTCTGATCC
This sequence comes from Hypanus sabinus, assembly GCF_030144855.1. Lineage (NCBI taxonomy): Eukaryota > Metazoa > Chordata > Chondrichthyes > Myliobatiformes > Dasyatidae > Hypanus > Hypanus sabinus. The sequence continues at coordinate 342,950 of NW_026781218.1, read as the reverse complement.
TTGCTTCCGAAACCTTAAATCAGCTTCGTTTACCTCTTGACGAGATGATCCACATCTCTTGTCACTCATGGGTCCTTTACCCTACCATCCTTTCCCTGCCTCAATCAGACAAATCAACCCAGGAGCCCATGCAAATGCCGCCTACCATACCTCCACATTTCCGTCGTGTAATCCCCGGAGCACAACCGTTTCTGAATTCAGGTCCGTTTCCAGACTTTTAGCACTATGATTCCACTTCCCATAACTAATTACCTTAGGAATTGTAATAGAGTTGTGGGGTAATAGTGGACCCACATGATACGAGGACTGACAGGGTCTGTCAGGAGGTAGTGAGAATTCGTGCTTAATTTGCAGACTGACAAGGGCGGAGATGGGTGGAGAGAGAGCGGCAGTGCAATTAGTCTGGGGACTGAGGTGGGCCTGTGGGAAGAGAACCGAGATGTGGGATTAATCTGGGGATTGACATGGGTTGTGGGGAGAGAGTGAGGCAGTGTGATTGGGAACCGACACGCACTGTGGGGAAAGAGTGGGACAGTGTGATTAGTTCTTTGACTGACGAGCTGTGGAAAGAGAATGGGACGGTGCGATCAGTTCCGTGACTGACACGAGCTGTGCGGAGAGCGGGATAGTGTGATCAATTTGGGGACTGACAGGGGCTGTGGGTCATGATCAAGGAGGTGGTGCTAGGTTTGAGACTGTCACGAGGCTGTGGGACAATCATGGTGCCTTGGGAATACTTTGGGTCTGACACGTGTCTGGCGGATTATTTTGAGGACTGACGCAGGACTGCGGGAATAGTGTGTGTTTCCTGTTTCTAAAAGGATGCTGCTGGAACAGAGTGAATCTGAATTATATATTATCATTACTATGTTTTACACAAGTCCTCTGTCGTGTTATTCCATAAATAGTTAAAGTGACTCTTCGAACTAATTTAAGACCATACAGCGAGCTTCATCCTCTCCATCGAGGAGCTCCCCCTCACGCCACACTTCCTTTGAGCGCAGCAGCACGGAATCCCGCGCACCCCAGAAGTGCCGGGAATCTGGGATTCCCCACCCCACCCGCAACCCACATGTTCCCGGCCGCCGCTGTCTCCATGCATCAGCCAATCCGATGTCAGATAAATGTCCAACCTTCCATCGCCTTCGTTCGACGCCGCTGGCCTCAGGACGTTATCATTGTCTCTGTAGGGGCTACCACTCCTTCCTCTCGTCGGAGCAGAGGAAACTATAGCCTGCCATTACCCCTCTGGCAGTCTGGAGGGTCCCGCACCCTCCGGTAAAAGCCTTCCACCTCCCGGGAAGCTGAATGCGAGACGAAGATCCGAAACTCGACTTCTACCCATCATGTGCCCGAAAGGGGTTCGAAGCATGTCTGTACACAGTCCCGTGACGTGCCCTCTCATCCCACTCCCTCAGCGCCTGAGACAGAAGCTTGCCGTATCCCCGGGAGGCCACACAGTCGGTTCGGGTGTTTTGGGCCGGGAAGTGAGGATGAGCACCGGCGGGTCTCCATATCGCAGAGAGGTCATTGAGATTTCGATGTCAATGATTAAGAGATGACTGGAGTCGTATTGGGTGTATTGATGGCCGCGGTCCGGGTGCAGTAGATGAGAGTAGGCAGTTTAAATAATTCCTGACTGACCTGACGGGCTGTAGATACTGTTTCTGAGCGGTGGTTTCCTCTGGCGGTGCAGTCAATAGTTCAGCGACTTGCTTACGTCGTCACCCCTACTTCCATTAAATTTCCAGCTGTTGCCGGGTAGTCAGATTAAATCGGTTATTTCCATTAGCCCTGTTTCTCAGAACACTGTAACTGCAGAGTCCAAATATAGTTGTAAAGTGTACCAGTTGAGAGAGGAGTTGGCAAACGGACCCGAGGTATTTCCAGTTGTGTCTGAGCCTGGAGGGATTTGCTGAAGGGGTACGGAGGTCTCGGAGGGTTAGGGAACTCCCAGATAAGTTGACCTATGTAGCGCCTGAGGAACAGGGCGTCAGGTTTACTGTTTGGGGAGCAATGTCACTGTTTGCGCCTTGGTTAGGGTGTGTGTTGGCAGGAAGAGTGGTCGAGTTATTTAACAGTCATGAATTTTATTTGGTGCGGGAAGAGTGTAAAGGGGGTTTCTTCTTTTTCTTTGTTACAACGAATGTTAATCAAAATGGCTTCTTAGTTTTGTTAAAAGGAGGAATGCTTCTTTGTTATGAGAGAGTACTGGATGCTTGTTTGGGTTAAAATTTACTGATAACGAGAATTGTGTTCCTTTGTTAACCAATGGGGATTAATGTTGTTCTTTCTTCTGGGTCTGTAAACTAGAGTTGGCGGGCTTTTGGGGAGTCGGCGCGAGAGGGTGAGAGAGAGAGGACGCGATGCTGTAAACTGGGCGACGGAACGGACCCCGAGCGGGTGTCCCAGGCCAGGAGATTTGGCGAGGAGAGCAGAAGAAGACAGACGTGCCGGGGGGAGGGGATTTGGTTGATCACTGCGGGCGGTCCTGAGCTGCGAGTCGAGGAGGTCTGAGGGGATCAACTGGTGGCTAGAAGACTTCGGTCATTGAGCTCCAAAGGTTGTGCACGAAGTGGTTTGGACTTTGATAAATAGGTTCCTTTTCTTTATTTTCTTTTCCTTCTTATATACTGCATCTTTATTAAACACTTAGTTTTAGTAATCTCTAAGAAGTGTAATCATTTCATCGCACATGGCGTACTATCTGTTAATTGGCGGGTTTGGGGACGTCACACAGCATTCAAACAAGCTGATTATCCAGTATGGTGGAGCCGAAGGCTGCTCCCCCAGACGGAAGTGAGCTGAGCGAGCCTGGGGCAAGCTAGGGTGTTACATGCGAAAAGTTCAAGGGAAACATGAGGACAAACTTCTTCATTCAGAGGGTCGGCAGAGTGCAGACAGTGCTGCCAACGCAAACGGTAATTGAGATTTCACTTTCAACGTTTAAGAGATGATTGGATAAGTGCACGGATGAGAGGGATATAGATGGCCACAGTCCGGGTGAGGTCTATGGGATTAGGCAGTGTAAATAATTCCCCACTGACTGGACGGACTGAAGACCCTGTTTCTGAGCAGTGGTTTCCTGTGGCTGTCTGACTATATGTCTGGATTACAACGTCAGCGTCTCGCAACACCGACCAATCCAGAAAGTCGTTGATGGTGTTCGATCCCTCTGTTTTCGCACACACTGAAGCATGGAGACTGAGTAAAATGGATGGTTACAGCATGAGGAGATAGATGTGAGATGATAAAGGGAGTATCACACTGCTGAATATACCTTCAGAAAGGCGGTAGAGACAATAGTTCAGGTCTGGAGGTGGGTGTGAAAGTGGTCCCAGTACAGGGAACAAATCTGTTGCTTCGGCTGTGGTAATGGGAATCATTCGCCCCGATACTATACAACAAAGGGTTCATTTATCCCGAATCAAATCCTTGGACAGAAATTTAAGGTCAGAAACCTTGGCAGCCTTTGACGGCTTGTAGTTGAGGAGACGTCGTGTTTTAATTGTGTTGAATATTAATTCGGGGGCACATTACTTTCGGCGTCTCTTTGTCCTGGAGTCGAAAGGCTTTATTAAAACTTGCATGATTGCCATTACAGATGTTAGTTAACTGTTGAACAAATAAGACCATGCCATTTTCTGCGATATTTTGAAAATATGAATGCATTGCAGATTTGAAATACAGCATGCGGTTTGGACATAAGTGATGTCAATTGAAAGAGAGAGAGAAAGATTATGGCAATGAATGGCTTTATGTCAGTTGTGTGTTTCTTTAGTTTGTGTTGGTGGGATGATTGAATTAATCTTCTTTTTCACCATACACGTGACAAAAATTTGTGTCACCTTGCGAGAAGTGATTTCCAGGAACTGATGCGAAATTCGAAGGATGCATATCTTTCCGAAATTCTGTGAAGTGCTGATGTATGCTCGCCTCAGCTCTCCACATCTTACGCTCCCATCTCTTCTGCAGAATACGTGCTCAGGCCTTTTGCCTTGGAAGTTGTTTGTTCTGTATTCTCCAATTGCTTACGATGGTTTTGAAGGGAGACATGTGTGTACACGGGTGTTTGCTTTACCCTCGCTGCATTTTTAGTTTGTGTAGTTTAGTATGTTTCATTTATTATTAATTCAGAGAGAGAGACACGGATTTCACACTGGTCATGTGGATTCAGGGTTAAATGGATCGAAGTTTGAGCGTATCTACACCCGATATGATAAAACCACGATTTCGATGTATTGGGAATTGAATTGGGAATTTGGAATTGTTATTCTAGAAGGCTGGTTATTTTAATGAGCACCAGAAGCTGCTCTGAACTCTATTAAATGGTGGTTTTAAGTTGTAGGTCTCCATTGGAAAAGATTGTTTTGAGGTCATTGTAGCATCTGCCCTGTAACAAGTAAATAGATAAAGTGGCAGTGTAGTCAATAGCTCAGCGATTTTCTTACGTCATCAGCCCTAATTCCATAAATTATCCAGCTGCTGCTGGGTGGTCAGAATAAATCGATTATTTCCCTCAGCTCTATTTCTCGGAGCACTGTAACTGCAGAGTCCAAAAGTTGTAAAATGTCCCAAAATGTCCATCCTCTTAGCGGGACGCGGCTGCCCGCTGTATTCCAGCCAGAATTCACTCTATCTACTACATCACCGGCCTTCTGTTCGGAAGTCAATTCTGAATCAACGAAGGATTACCTAGATCCCATGCCCCCAGACTCTCGGACTTAATACACCTACATAGACTATTCAAATAATTGAACCTGGTTCATATAGGACAACACGTTGTCTCTTCGGAGCCAAACTACGTTTCTCCAAATACTCACGAATTCCATCTTTAATAATCCTCTATAATAGTTTACCCACTACTGATGAAAGACTCACTGGTCTATAGTTCCAATGAGTATCCTATTATCTTGCGAAAGTCCCGAAGGCTATGTTGCCTGCCCGGTGCCAGGGTTAAGGAAATCTCTTCTGGGCTGGAGAGAAACTTGCAGTGTGAGGGCGAGGATCCAGTTGTCTTAGTACACGTCGGTACTAATGACATAGGTAGGACAAGGAAGAAGGTTCTGTTACATGAATATGAGCAGCTCGGGGTCAAATTGAAAAGCAGAACCTCAAGGGTAATAATCTCTGGATTATTAATTGAGCCACGAGCAAATTTGGCTAGGTTAAATAAAATTAGGGAGATAAACGCGTGGCTCAAAGACTGGTGTGGGAGAAGTGGGTTTTGCTTCTTGGGACACTGGCACCAGTACTGGGACAGGAGAGAACTGTTCCGGCGAGACGGGCTTCACCTGAACCGGGCTGGGGTTAGTTAGTGTCCTGCCGAATCATATAACTAGGGCTGCAGAGAGGTCTTTAAACTAACTAGTGGGGGGGGGGGGAGGATTCTAGAGAGCAAATAATTAAAAAGACAATGGAGAAGGTAATGGATGTAGGTAAAAGTGGAGGAATAAAAAGACAGATTGTGTCAGGAGGGGAAAGAATGTACGGAGATAAGCGTAAATTTGTACAAAAGGAAAAGGTAGGAAATAAGTGTCAAACATATTTGAAAGTCCTTTATTTGAATGCACGTAGTATTAGGAATAAAATTGATGAGTTGACGGTGCAAATAATTACGTATGGTTATGATATTGTGGTAATTACGGAAACATGGCTGCAGGGTGACCAGGTCTGGGAATTAAACATACAAGGGTATTCGACAATTAGGAGAGACAGGCAGGAAGGAAAAGGAGGTGGGTGGCTATGTTAATAAAGCAAGAAATCACTGCAATAAAGCGAAATGATATTTGAGTCAATATCAGGATAGCAAAACAATTTGGGTAGAAATAAGAAATAGTAAAGGGAAAAAAACAGTGGTGGGAGTAGTCTATAGGCCTCCAACCAGCTGTAACTCAGTTGGTCGGAGCATAAATCAGGAAATAGTTGGGGCTTGTAATAAGGGAACGGCTATAATTTTGGGGGATTTTAACTTTCATATTGACTGGACTAATCAAGTCGGACACGGCAGCCTTGAAGAAGAGTTTATTGAGTGTATTCGGGATGGGTTCCTTGAACAATAAGTTACTGAGCCGATAAGGGGGCAGGCAGTCTCAGATCTGTCCTGTGTAATGAGTCAGGACTAATAAAACATGTCCAAGTGGATCCCCTTGGAATGAGTGGCCATAACATGGTCGAATTCCATATTCAATTAGGAGATGAGAGGGTTGGATCTCAAACAAGCTTACTGAGCTTAAATAAAGGAGACTATGATGGTATGAGAGTGGAATTGCTTAAGATGGATTGGGAAAATAGATTAAAGGGTAGATCGGTACTTGATCAGTGGTGTATATTTAAGGAGTTACTTTACAGCTATCAAGAAAAATATATTCCACTGAAGAAAAAAGGGTGTAAAAGAAAAAAAAAATAGTTGTCCGTGGCTAAGTAAAGAAATAAAGCAAAGTATACGACTAAAAAAATAGTTATATAAGGTAGCTAAATCTAGTGGGAAGATTGAAGATCGAGAAGCTTTTAAAGATCAGCAGCAAATATCAAAAAGATTGATTAAGAAGGGAAGATAGATTATGAAAGTAAATAGGCGAAAAATATAAAAGCAGATAGTAAGAGTTTTTATAGTTACATAAAAAGAAAAAGGGTGGATAAGTAAATGTTGGTCCTCGAGAAGATAAGACCGGGAAATTAATGGTAGGGGACATGGAGATGGCGGAAACGCTGAACAAATATTTTGTATCAGTTTTTACAGTAGAGGACGCTCAAAATATCCCAACACTGGATAAACAGGGGGCTCTAGGGGGAGAGAAGCTAACTACGATTCAAATCACCAAGGAAAAGATACTTGCTAAATTAATGGGACTGAAGGTGAATAAATCCCCTGCACCGGATGGCTTGCATCCGAGGGTCTTAAGGGAAGTGGCGGTCGGGATTGTGGATGCATTAGTGATAATTTTTCAAAACTCGCTGGACTCGGCAATGGTCCCGGCAGGTTGGAAAAATGCTAATGTAACTCCTTTATTTAAAAAGGGCGATAGGCAGAAGGCTGGGAATTATAGGCCAGTTAGCCTAACAGCTGTGGTTGGCAAAATGTTGGAATCCATAATTAAGGAAACAGTAACAGGGCATTTGGATAAACATAGCTTAATAGGACAAAGTCAGCATGGCTTTACAAAAGGGAAGTCATGTTTGACAAATTTGTTGTAGTTCTTTGAGGACATAACATACAGGGTAGATAAAGGGGAACCAGTGGATGTGGTGTATTTGGACTTCCAAAAGGCATTTGACAAGGTGCCACACCAAAGATTATTACTTAAAGTAAAAAAAAATCATTGGATTGTGGATAATATTCTGGCATGGGTGGAGGATTGGCTTTCTAACAGAAAACAGAGAGTTGGGATAAATGTTTTATTCTCAGACTGTCTGCTGGTGACTAGTGGTGTTCCGCAGGAGTCGGTGTTGGGACCCCAACTCTTTTCAATTTATATTAATGATTTGGAGAAAGGGACTAAGTGCAACGTATCGAAGTTTGCTGATGACACAAAAATGGGAGGGAGTGTAATGAGTGCGGAGGACATTGAAACCCTGCAGGGGGACATAGATAGGCTGAGTGATTGGGCAGACATTTGGCAGATGAAATATAATATTGACAAGTGTGAGCTCTTGCACTTTGGCATCAAAAATAATAGAGCAAGTTATTATCTAAATGGAGAGAAACTGGAAAGTGCTTCTGTGCAAAGGGATCTGGGGGTCCTGGTGCAGGAAACACAAAAAGTTAGTATGCAAGTGCAGCAGGTGGTCAAGAAGGCCAATGGAATGCTGGCTTTTATTGCTAGGGGGATGGAGTATAAGAACAGGGAGGTCTTACTGCAGTTGTACCGGGTATTTGTGAGACCACACCTGGAGTACTGCGTGCAGTTCTGGTGTCCATATTTAAGAAAGGACATACTGGCTCTCGAGGCAGTGCAGAAAAGGTTCACTAGGTTAATTCTGGGGATGGGTGGGTTGATGTATGATGAGAGGTTGAGTAGATTGGGACTCTATTCATTGGAGTTCCGAAGAATGAGAGGCGATCTTATTGAAACATATAAGATTGTGAAGGGGCTTGATTGGGTGGATGCGGGGAGAATGTTCCCAATGATGGGTGAAACTAGGACTAGGGGGCATAATCTTAAAATATGGGGATGCCGTTCCAGGACTGAGATGAGGAGAAATTTCTTCACTCAGTAGGTAGTGGGGCTGTGGAATTTACTGACCCAGAGAGCTGTGGAAGCTACTACACTCAATAAATTCAAAACGGGGATAGACATTTTCCTGGATAAAAAAGGCTTTAGGGGATACGGTGAGCGAGCAGGTAAGTGGACATGAGGCTAGGTTTAGTTCAGCCATGTGATCTCCTGGACCAGTTTTCGATAGCCTGGATGGGTCGGAGAGGAATTTTCCAGATTTTTTCTCCTCAATTGGCAAATCGTTCCCCCCCCCCCGGGTGATTACATGGGTTTGGGAGGGATGAATAATAAAATAAAATCGGCGGCAAGGTGCCCTATTGGTTGGCACTGTTGCCTTGTGGGATTCGGTGAAAACTAGAGTTCAGATTGGATCAGCCATGATCTTTTTGAATGGCGGAGCAGGCTTGAGGGGCCGATTGGCCTACTCCTGCTCCTATCTCTTATGTTCTTATGTTCAACAAATGAATAACGTTTGCCACTTTCTAATCTTCTCGTTCTACTTGCGTAGCCACGGAAAACACAAATATCCTGCCCAGAAGCTCAGCAATGTCTTCGCTTCCCTTTCCAAATCAGCTGGACAATATTCCTTCCAGCACCGGGGAATCATCTATTATAATATTCTCCCAAGTTTTCAGCGCATCCTCGTTGTTAGCCTCGACATGTTTTACCATAACTACCTTTTTGCGCTGTGTTCACTTTCATCCATCTATTCAGTAAGAAGATTCACTGCCTTCTTGGACTCCAGATACATTTTCCTCTTTTACTTCCGATATACCCACACTCTCTCCAGTCATCCTCCTGTTCTTCACAGTGCAACTCGCCAGGGACTTCTCAAGTCCCTTTCTAACTTTTCTAATTCCATTATTAAATTCTCTCCTGTGTGTATTGTGACTTTCCACAACCCTACATAATCCTTTCTCCCTAAATCTTAAGTACTTTTCTTTCTTCCTCTTGACGAGTTATTACAACTTTATTGTCACCCAGGGTTACATTATGCTATTATCCTTGCCCTGCGTCAATGAGACAAGCACTTCATAAAACCCATGTCAGTGCTCTCTAAACAATCTCCACATATCTGTCGTGCATTTCCCTGAGTGCATCATCTCCCAATGTGCCTTCCAATTTCTTGACAGGTAACACCATAAATCGCCGACTTTCAATTAAACACATTCAATGCTCCCTGGTCCTATCCAGGTATATAAAGGTAAATCGAGGGCAGATCTGCCCTACTGCTCTGAAATGCTGACCCACCCAAAGATCTGTTACCTGATACGTATCCTTTTCTAATATTAGATCTGGTATGGACTGTTCGCTAGTCCGCCTGTCTTCATATGATGACATGAATTCTTCCTGGTCACAATTGAGAAATTATGTCATATCTAGACCTTTTATTCTGGGGAGGTACCAAAGAACATTGTGGACGTTTCTGTTACCCGTGTCAATAACATGGCCCATGTCTAATATCCGCTTACCAATCGGTTCTTCACCGTTCCCGTTGCTCTTATTTGGTTGGTCTGCATAGAATACTCCCAATGGGGTGATCGCGTCTTTCGTGTTTCTGTGTTAGACTCGCCATCGATTAATAAGCAAATGCTCCACGTTGTCCTTCCTTTCTGCAGCTGCGATACTATGCCTGATACTATCGCACTCCCTTTACACTCTGTTACCTGACCCTGTCCATTTTGAAACATCTAAAATACGAAACGTCCTGCAACCATCCCTGCCCTTGTGAGTGTCTGTGATAGTTTGGAACATACTTCAACCTATGTCGCAATTATGCCAGTAGCACTGCGCGTTTGTATTGCTACCGACCTGAAATGTATGAAGTCAGCAATCTTCCACCAATGGTGTAATTTCCGGATGACCAGGCATATGATTGATTGAGTTTACACATGTTTGCCAAACCTGTTCACTGTAAAACGGGTTTATTTGAAAACTCCGTGGAAATGCCATTAGACGCAGGCATTATGTACACAGCTGGCCATTTAATGTAAACATATACTTCATTCCATTCCTCAGCTCTTCTCTGAATTTCCTCTGTGTCAGTGTATAGATACAAGTATTGGTGCACACGCTGAGCATTTGCAGCATGTACCCAAATTGCTGTAGGATGTATACCGGGGAACTCAAATATCTGTCCTCATAAAAATAGTTCTGCTTCTGCCATTTCAGGGTATAGGCGACAGAGGGCATCCAAAATAATATGAAATTAGCTGATATAGAAAACAGCAAAATCATCGATTTTCTGCGTTTTTCCACTTCAGCATCTTTCTGATTGTCGCCGCTGTGCCGAAGCCTTCTGCGGACTCTATTGGACACAACGATATGTCTTACGGTTAACCCATTAAACACCAGGATTAAGCCGATTGGTAGCAATGGTGTTAAAATACTGTCCAGTAATTGGTATCCTCTCCACACGGGTGAAGTAGCGTATTCAGATGTTGCGGTGCAACGCCACGGCGTGTTGTCAATGATGACGTATGGTTCAAGGGCAAAATAAACCGGGGCACATCTCCCGCAGCTCACTATAACTACGGTCACCATAACCACCGTTGCTGTTCTCTCGGTGCAGTATCGTTCCCGCAGCTTTTGGCAACATATTGCGATGAAACGATCGAAGGTAAAACTGACCGTGAACCAAACAGAACAGTCCGTCGCTACCATCCCGAATGCAAGTGTCAGAGCGCATACCGGAGTGATGAGCAGGGATCTGGAATAAATGTAGATATTGTTGGTCTGTTCCACTGAAACAACAACGATAACCACCATTAGATCCGCTGTTGCCATTCCAACCAGGTAACGGGTGATGCATTTGGAGAGTCCGCATTTTCCCCGAGATAGGATCACAATCGCCGTTAAATTAACTGCAAGAAATTTGGGAAAAAAGCATTAGAAATATGAATAGAATAAATGTAGACATTCTTTGGTCTGTTCCACTAAAGCAACAACGATAACCACCATCAGAACCGCAGTTACCATTCCAACCAGGTAACGGGTGATGCATTTTCCCCGAGAAATAATCACAATCGCCGTTAAATAAACTGCAAAAAAAATGAAAAAGAAATAGAAATCTGGTCACCAACAACTCTCTCTGAATGCACCCAATCTTCCAATGCTTTTCAGAGTAGGGTTTGTTTGGAAATGGAAAGCGGAAATCCAGTGTGTACGGTCTCAGTAGCTGCACTCTGGCTGTCTGACGCATTGGAATGGCAGTGGATTGGCGAAACTCCGACAGTTGACAGCGAAGAAATGAACTCCCCGACTAAAGTACTGGTGAGTCGTCGATCTGCCCAGTAACCGACACCATTTCCATTATTAGAGGTTAAAGTGCTGACAGGTTTGTTTGTAGCGATGACAAGGTGTAATGAAGGAGATATATGCAAGAGTTTTCATTTCCTCATTTGCAGAAGAACAGATCAACGTGTCAAAAATAGACTGGACCGTCATTTGAATAAGCTACCACGTTGTTATAATGTCGAATTGTCTGCACTGATAAATTGTTTGCCTGGACCTGTAAAAGCAGAGACCTGCGTCACTTTATAAAGCCTAGCGAAGTGAAATTATGAAACATTGACAATATTGGCACCGACTTAATTGACAAAGAAAAAAATGCGATCGAAGTATGGAAAATGTACATAAAACAATCAGAACCCTGAACCCTCCACTCTGGAAACGTTTCAGCCAATGGTAGCATCTGTGCTCAGTAAGAGCGCAGATACCGCAGCAGAGAAGCAGCAGAGTAACGACGGCACCATGCATAAAGTGACCAGCTCCGGCATCTTACCGGGGACACCAACCGCTACAAGTGTGGGATAGAGAATGGCCGCGATGTAGTAAATCGCCGGATATCCCATATTCCGTCAGAAGCAGCGTTCAATTGTACGGAGCGTTTCAGCTGCTCACATGGACTGGGGATCGGTTTAGCAGACTTTTATTGAGGAGAGAGCAATTCCACTGAGGCAATTAACGTAGTTGTCACGTCAGGGACATTAGTGACAACCAACTGCACAAACACTTAGGTTAAACTATTTTTATCACTGTTCCCGTGTCATTAATTGGACTCCTCAAGGGATATTGCAATCTGATTATTTTAAAACAAAATATGACATGAATTTTCCATGTTATTTTTCATGATACATGGCTTCTGCTATTTAAATAGGATAGTTTTATATCTATGTAGTTTTCAAATTAGGCATTCATCTTGAAGTCGATTTATTTTGTAACATTTGACGGAGCACATTCGCTTCTGAAATTGAGGGAAGGAGTTTGTTCTGGCAATGGAGAACACTTCTTTATTAAAGGGGAACATTCGTTCATTCTTTTCTTTCGTTCGATCCAGTCATTCAGGACGGTTTGAGTGTTGGATATCACAGTGACAGCTGACATGTGTTACAATAAAATACACTGCATATATTCCTGTGAACACTGTAAAAGATCCATAGCGATATTCCAGAGACCTGTGATCAAAAAGGGAGCGTGACCTCGGAAAATTAGCGAGGGCTGTGGATAGTTTGAAGAACAATGTTTTCCAGCGCACACATGGGCCGTTTGGCAGGGTCCTGACCCCTGCCAGTGAATGACCGGACCGTCCCACACCCGTGACGTGCGATGCAGTCTAATTGACTTTGAATAAGTTCTCAAAATTGCCACAATTCTACCACTATTTCTCCATCCATTCTCTGTCTGAGCAAAAGCAGCAAGTTCCCAGGCTGTTCTATTATTTGCTACGAAGTTGTATTTTTTTCTCCTGATTTACTGTCAGGTATATTCCCTTTCGAGCGTCACTATGAGTATGTGCAGAACAGCGGAAGTGTTCAAGCTCACCAGTCAATCACACTTCCTTCTGCTCCTGCAGTGCACCGCTCCGTGCCGATTGTGGTTCTCGTACTGATGAGCGGCCCTCAGCTTATTGGAGAAAGTCTCACCACTCTGTTTCCATTGTAGTACTCGTACTATTGTGAAGCCCTCAGTTCACCCCAGAAAGTACCAACTCTGCCTTCAAGTTCATCCTTCCGAAGTGAATCACTTCATACTTTTCCGGGTTGAACTCTATCTGCAAATGATCACCGCTGCCCTGAGTTCTGTCTATATCTTGTTCTAATCTGTAACAAGCTACTATACTGTCCATATACTGTCCAATTCCAGCAACTTCCACATCATTGAAAATGCAATAAACCATCCTGTCACCAAGTAATTGATAAAAACACAAAAACCTGGGGTCTCAGAAAAAAATCTCTGCAGAACAACTGTCACCAACATCCCGGGAGAAAACGCTCCATCCACAACTATCCTCTGTGTTCTGTCGGCGTCATTTCTGAATCCACCAGCGAACTTTCCCTGGATGCCAAACCTTTTGACGTTATGAATGGTCCTACCTTGGCTATCTTTAACGCCTTGTTAAAATCATTCATATCAGCTGAATTATCCCCCACTTCATTTCCAGAAGACCACGGAACAAACACGTTCTCCCATCTGTTTCTCTCTTCCATTGTCTCCGCCTTAGCTTGGGCGAGAGTAAAGATGTGACCGATCCTCAACTTCCGGGTACAAACCGGAAGTGGTTGCCCAACTCTCATAGGGAGCAACTGCTCCTTCATCCACGTCACCGTCGATTGCCTGAAAAATAAATCTAAGAGGATCATCTGATCTCGGCGCAGAGAATCTAATTGACAGTGTTTTCTGGAACTCAGCGACTAGAGGACATTAACTATCACCAAGGGGTTGAAGTTTGTTAATATGATACTAACCCAACTTGTTTGGAGCGGTCTAGATTCTATAGACTGATGGACCGGATCTGTCGGGGATATCATATGTCCCTACAAATCGCGAAGCTGTAAAGGGGCTTGGTGGATGTAGAGAGATCATGACCTTTTGTCCGATTTCTAACTTTTGCGGTTTTGTGCGCACCTCGAAATAAGCATTGCTGTGCTGTTTCTGCCGTCACATATTATTGGCGGCGACATAGTAGGGCTCCTTAATAGAGTCAATTAATCTCTACTTGCATTGGTCCTTTCAAATGCCATCATATTCGGCCTGTGGTAAATCTACCCAAACAGGGATGCTAACCATTTCATTTCAGATTAGATTGTCTTTAAAGAACTTTTCATCCGTTCAGCAATTGCACTCTATTGTGATCGATAAGGGACACCAACCTGTGTTTTAGCCCAGACGGTTTCATTACATTTTGTATCACATGTGTGGAGTAGCCGGAACCATGATTGATTCTGGAGAGCTTTGCAATCCCCAAAGAGTAAAAATTCCGTCCAACATAATCCTGGCTGTAACGTCAGCGGTTTTCATTACCTAGCTGAGGAAGCCTTTATCCACCTGGTGAACGCATCCCCTATCTCGAGGATTTTGTTCAGTACTCCAGGGCATGGAGGTGAAAATCCAACATAATAATCCTACAAGTTAACACATGGTCCTTCAACGGAGCGGGTCTTAAAACTGCTTCTATTGCCGGTTTATCTGGGTTATCACTGTTCACAAATCAAACAATTCTTTCAATAATGTACATCTCCTCGCAGTTTTGGCCACCAACGCAGATTCTTCAACTGTTCCATAATTCTATCTGCTCTCTGATGCCCACAAAAGTCATGGTGACAATACATCATATGATTTCTTTCACTTTCTGGCACCACAAATTTACCATAATTAATTACAGTCCAATTCCGTGCCTGTATCCCTCGATATTTCCCAAACTGTTCATTATTCTCTCCTCTTTGTACCTTTTCTAACTCCTGACCATGTTAATGTGTCATGACTAAGTCTATATGTGTAGAGTTTGCTGTTTTCTCTGTCATCCCTACCTCTACATCTGGATTCCCTTTCAGCACCCAGATTGATTGTAGTTTGCCGAACTCACCAGCCTTCCTGCTCCCTTCCGGGGAAGTCTATAAATGATCCTTAACCTTTTTGTCTAATTCATAAGTGTTTTTCACTTCACTTCTCAAATATTTGCATCAACATGGGAACTGATGCTACTGGATTTCCATCTATTAAGATATAACCTTTAGCTTCCCATAGCGGTAAATATTCAGTCAAAGCACTTGAGTATGCAGTGAAAGAAGGGAGACGAGTCATGTACAGTCATCAGAGTTTAATCTCATTCGGTATATTGTTCAGCACAGAAGAGCTTGTTCCTTTTCTCTACAGTTCCCTGGATCCCAACATCTCCAACTGATGTGTTCACATTGTACGATCAATCCATTAATCATCCGCGGTGCATTCTCCTCCATTCATCTCGTTCTTCGGCACCGATGGGTGTCATATATGACACGGTGTGTTGCAACACAGCGATAAAGTATGTAAAGGATTAACACGGTCAGTCAAACATAGCAGCTTAAATATAACAGGAGCAAACTGTTCCCTACCTCTGCATTTGGGTACCATCTCATAATCCAACTTGACTCTAATTTGGAGAACTCACCAGCCTTCCTGCTCGCTTCCGGGTAAGTCTGTAACTGCGCCTTCACCTTTTTGTTTAAATCCGTACGTGTTTCCTCTTCCCTTCTTAAATATTTACTTCAACATGGGAGCTGATGGTACAGGTTTGACACCCATTGGGGTATAACCTCGAGATTCCCACAATGGTAAATATTCAATTCAAGTGCATGAGTATGCGGTGAATGAATGGAGATGGGTCATGTACAATAATCAACGTTTAGTCTCATTCGGTATCTTGTTCAGCACAGAAGGAGGGAGTCAGAGGGCTTGTTCCTGTGCTCTGCTGTTCCCATGATCCTATCAGGTCCACGTGATGTGTTCACATTGTAATCACAATCTATTAATCAACAGCTGCCCATTTCCCTCCATTTATCTCGTTCTTCAGCACTGATGGGCGTCATATAGGACACGGTGTGTTGCAACACAGTAGTAAACTCTTCCACCCACCATGTCTCTGACGAGCAGAACATTCCTGGCTGATCTGTAACGTAAGGAGTGCCGCCAATTTCTCGGGAGGTCATCAATCAAACGGATGCTGCAACGTGGAATTAAGGATTATTCCAAATATGAAACATGATCTTCTCTGTCATGCCTACTCACAAACCCTCTCAGTGCTGCACAGAACAACGTAGACACAATTTTATCAATGGAAAATACATGGCATCTGCAGGGAAGTCTCAAGTTGTCGTAAGAAACTCGAAATTAATACTATACTATGTATGAGTGGGACATAACTCGAATGGATTCATGGGCTAGTGCGCTTTAAGAAATATGAGACAGAATCGGCAGCAGATACACGGTGAAGGTAGGAATTTAGAAATGCTGAAAGGAAATGAAGCTGGAACATGAAAATCTCTGCCTCGGTTGGACTTACGTCGATCACATTATTAAGATAGTTAGTCAGTTATTTATATAAAGTAATGAATTTATTTTATTTGATTATTTTCATTCAACATTTAGGAGGTTCTTTTGCCAAACCACAGAAAGTTACATAGCTCTATGTGGTTGAGTAACGAAAAACCTGCAGAATGATGCCGGGCCGAATGGTCTGTTTGTCATATGATTCTACGACGCCAAATGCCCTGCTCGATACAACCGTCATCATTCGTCAGTGCACTCTGCATCTCACAATTATAACATGAACCGACTGCAGGAGACTCCTGTTCTAAAAAAATAGCTCAGGAAATACAGAATCTATTTTAAGATTATTTAACAGGGTTAAGGAACAGTGGGAAAGAAGGAGAGAAAATACACTCGCTCACACTGAATCAGGTCTCAGAAGAACAGAACTGAAACGGCACACTTAACGCTGGATCCAATGCCCATAAAATGCAGATTGTAACCCACACTCTCACACTGTAGCAGAGACTGCCAGATGCAGAATGAAACCCACACTCTCACACTCTAACGGAGACTGACAGATAATGAATCCCACACTCTCACACTGTAGCAGTGACTGACAGATACAGAATGAAACCCACACTCTCACACTGCAGCAGAGACTGACAGATGCAGAATGAAACCCACACGCTCACACTGTAGCAGAGACTGACCTGCACAATTTGAACTGCACACTCTCACACTAAACCAGAGAGTGAGAACTACAGAACCCCACACTGTCTGTCTGTAGCAGGGATTGAAATCTGCAAAATTGACCCCCACAGGCTCTGATTGCACAGGAGGTAGATGAATGCAAAATTAACCACCTCTCTTCACACTATACCGGCGAAAGTCTGGTGATGAATGAAACACACACTCTCATATTTCCCGACTGAGTGTCTCTCATTTGTCGATTGTCGCTGCACTGCTGTCGTTCTCTCTCACTAATTCTGCATTTCATGAGAACTGCATATTAACCGACTCTTCATTTGCAGTTTGAAACCGACTTCATGCTGAATCCTTTCCTCTCTCTGGCAGACAGGCCTATTAATCTGTCCTCCCAATTTATTGTTCTTCTTTCCTTCTGCTGTGAATAATCCTTGCTTCTACAACATGGCCTTGCAGCTGTTTCAATGTTGCTTTTGTTTCTTCAATCCCTTAATCGATATTCTGACTCCACCGTGAAACATCGTGTTCAACGTGCTACGACTGGGAAGAGAAAGCCATGAACTGGGAGATCGACAAATAATTTAATACTTGTACTGACGTTCGTGTGTGTGTGTGTGTGTGTGTGTGTGTGTGTGTGTGTGTGTGTGCGTGTGTGTGTGAAGATAGTGTGTGTGTGTGTTGTTGTGTGTGCGTGTTTGTGTGTGTGTATCTGCTATTAATGGTTTCTAATATGGCTTTATTTGATGGTGTGGCCTTATCTGCTGGTCCTGCGTTTATTTCTGTCAGGGCACTGCGAAGGTAATGCCAAGGACACGGGCATTTTCATGTTCAACCATACGATGAATCGGAATGGAATCTATACGCGGCAGAAATTATTTATACCAGGGAGAATTGTGTAGATGGTTGTGCTCGTAACCCATAGGATAGTGAATGTGTAGTGGCCTCATCATCCCATTATATTCCAACAATTAATTGTACACCATAGAATTTCCGCATCTAACTGTTCTTCAGGTGGATTCATCATCGGCTTTGTCTATCACCTTACTGTTTAAAAATCCACAGCACGAGTAGGAAATTGTATACGTATACATTGTAAGGTATATAAGAGGTACACAATTATATACGTACATACACACACACACACTCTCTCACACACACACACGTGTCAGCTTCAAGGTGTCGAAGATAATCATTATCCTGGGGAAGATGATCACAGACTTAATAATCGGTGTCGTCCAGGGTTGATGGAGAACTGGACAGAGTGCCTGTGTACACAGCGGGTATGTTTTAAATCTGGTGGCACGTAGTGGACGGGGTGGGATGGGTTTGGTGTCTGAGCGGCCAAAGTAGAACTGATTAATCAAAAAACAGTGAATGACATTAACTGAGAGTCTGCAGGAGGAGACTGGGAGGGTTTTGATGTGTCCCTGGATCCAGAGCACACTGAGGGGAAACCGGATCTATTTGTAGATAAAACAGCAGGCGTGACAGTGAAAAGTGCAGAAAATGCTGGAAATATCGATTCCGGAATGCTTGTGGAAAGAGAAGCACAGTGAAAGTTTCAGTTTGGAAAATGGAAACCGTCGTGACCGCTGTCAACTCAACTGTTGAATGTTGGAAATGAAGCCGCTCATTTGGAACATGCCCATAGTATTTACACCTGAGTCACTGCCGGTGATGTAGTTTGTTTGTTCAATAACAATGTTTTGAAGTGGGACCTTGTCACTGGAGATCGATCCCCTGTATAAATCAGAGCCTGTTGCAGTACGTCAGCCCAGAGTGTCTTGCCAAGCTGTGGAATTCGGAGCAATAGCGTTCACTGCGTCAGTCAAATGGGATATCCAGTAATCTGGCGGATAGAAGACATTTACTACCCTGTTATTTCAGCCGTTGGAATTCCCGGTAAGCCACTGTCACACCTGCAAACAGCTAGATGACAACGATTCAGATCCGGTAAAATGTACTCTGTTACACCAGGGATACTTGGTGAAGTAGGAAAATGGATGAGACGTTCAAGTAAATCCTAAATTGTGCGAACCCTAATTTCGGTGGTATAAATAAGGAACTGGCAAATGTTACCACAGCAAAGGACGCCGGGCAAGTGTGAGGCTTTTAAGAAGCCATAGATGGCAGAATATCCATGTTAGAGTAATGGGCCGTGCTGGAACATTGGACTAGCTCTTTTGGCAATGGTCATTAATGGCCTGAAGAGGGAACATAAGGAGATATGTGTTAGTTCATTAATAGTGCAAAGTATGGCCGTGTAGAAAAGATGGATGGGGAAAGCAAAAGATTATTTTCACGTACTGGTCTAAAATCATATATCTATATATTTAGCGTGCCTAAGACGTTTGCACAGTAATGTCATAATTTTTTGTATTGCATTGCACTGACGTATGTAAGTGATTCTGACGCTGATTCTGACGTAGGTCTCCGATGCGGGATGAGAGTGAAATCGGGGCAGGGTGAGGGATTTCGTGGCTAGGATCAGGATAAGGGAGGAGGTAGGGAGCGTGGAACATCAGAGAGACATCCTGTAACTATCAATAAATGCACACTACGGCAGGGTAGATAAAACTTTCTACGGTGGAGAGCGAGCTCAAGAGTGAGATTCAGATGGAATGTATTTACCTGCAGAGGCAGATCGTGTCGCCGGCAGGGATCAGATTAAGAAAGTGGGCAAAGTAGTGACAGGTATGGAGGTGTGGGGGATGCACTTAGAAACGAACGATTAATGTGTAGAATGGATGTAAATGGGGGAAAAGTCAGAAATAAGAGATGCATATGGAACTATGGCTCCTTGTTCAGGATTTTTTGATGACTACCTTTCCGATTAAATCGGTGGTAACGAAGACAAATGCAATGCGTGCACTCATGTCAAGTGGACTCGAATTCGATGGCACAGAAGGTGTGGACACAGAGACATTGGATGTAGCGAAGATAAGGGTTTAAAGTTTCTCGAATGGTGAGGGGCCTAACGGTTTCTGGGAGAAGGAAAGAGTTTGGAGTTGTGGAACAGATCACCCGGGAAGGAAAGGCGGAGAGCTCGATGGAGCGAATGAACGAATTCCGCTCCTGTACACAGTGGTTAATGCTCTTATCCCAGGTAGTTTGAACGTCTGAATTAACCATCTGGCCTTCGCTCAAAGCCGTCCTGAAGTGCCTATTGGCCGATTATACGGTGTTGAATTTATTGAAATTCTTTGTTACCTCGGGGAATTATGAATAAAGGCGCCCTCCTCATAGTTTCGTGAAAGACAACTTCAGAAAAAAACTTTCTGAAGATGATAATTAGACCTTGTTCAGACTTTCTCTGTACTGGTGAACACATCGGAAATTTGATACCAACTCACTGGACACAGGCACACTCAGAGTTGAAGTTACGATGTCTTTCTACGTGGATTCTGACTGCTTATCGCAAGTTGGGTGTAATCAGCTAAATTTCTGAGTACGGGCCAGTCTCGAACTGATCTCCGGGGCGCTCAGTGTGAATTCCACTCATCTCCCCGTGAAGGCAGTATTTCCGCTAGGTGTCCGTTACCTTTCTGTCTCCGAGAAGAAACGGCTTTGTAGGTCACTGGACGAATGGCCAATTAGGGTGCGGTATTCGTTGTCGAAAGGGGCGCGGTGGGGACAAGTACGGGAAAATGGTGAAATAAAAATAAGAGGTAGTGTGAAAGTAATTATTGGTAGGAGATGCAGGTCGGGGGCTGCGGGTGACGAGGGTCTGTAACTGTGCTGAGTGCCTCTCTCTTGGGCGCTAAACCAGTTTTATTTTCCCCGCGTCCACATTCTCGGATGACCGCAGAGTCTGTACTAACAAGATTGAAATCACTACGACTGGCTCTGAGTTGAGAAGAACCCAGATGTTTTGATAATTAATTAGCTGAATAATTGACGTGAGCGGATATTTCTCTGCGCTGATGAACTGCTCTCTGAACGTGGACTGAGTTATCCCGTAAATAAACGTGCTGGTGCAGCAACTTAGTATCAATAGCATGTATCCGAACTGATCAAGTATTTGTTCCGAGTCGTTGTAATTATTTGGATTCAGTCCGGCGATGATGTAATACAGGAATTCGGCAACATCCACCGACCACAGGATGATGAAGCTCCCGGAGATGGTGAGAAGTAAGATCACAGACCTCCTCCTCCTCTCCATCTCCGGGTCACTGCGGTTCTCCGTCTTGCTCTGACCCCTCAGCCCCTTACGGACGCTACTAGTCACTAAAATGTGTCTGACTGTCAGAGCGTTGAACAGCAGTATGAACACGAACGGGAGTAATGGCGATAGAACAGTAGCTAACCATCTATAACAAACCCACCCGGTATGTTTATAGTATCCTGGCTTTGGAATACATTCCCAGGGTATATTGTCAACCACTTTCGCTGGATGATATATGAAGAAACAGGGCACATTTATAAACAGACCAGAGTGCCACTTGCCGTCAGAACCACAGCCGCAGTTTTCCCGGTGCAATACTTAGCTTTCCGCTTCTGACAACAGATGGCGACAAACCGATTAAATGTAAAAGTGACGTTGAACCAGACAGAACAGTCTGTGGTAGCCACTGCCAGGGCAGAGATAGCGCTGCACACGGAGGTGATGCCCAGCAAAATTCCCGGGGAAGTAATAATAACTAATCTACCACAATGTCACATCAAAGATGATGGTCAGTTGATCCGCCGCTGCACTGGCCACCAAGTAGCGAGTGGTGCAGGTGGAGAGGCCGCAATTTCCCCGGGACAGCATCGCAATCACCACTAAATTCACTGGGGGGAACAACAAAGAAAATGAGTTAATTTTTTCTCGCAGCTCCATGGGTCTCAGCGCAGAGATAAGCTGGAAATTGATACAATCACACTTTGCAGACAGCTCGTTTCCGGAAGCTTAAAAGGTCCAAAGCTTGAGTCACAAATATCTCACCAGCCTGCAAGCTGGCTAAAAGGGTGGGGTTCTCGCTACGGGAGGAAATCACTCTTTTGTGCGGTTTGGAGAGATCAATATCTGACCCGCCTGCAAGCTGGCTGAAAGGGTGGGGTTCTCGGTACTGGAGGAAATCAGTCTTTTGTGCGGTTTGGAGAGAACAATACCTCACCAGTCTGCAAGCTGGCTGAAAGGGTGGGGTTCTCGGTACGGGAGGAAATCAGTCTTTTGGAAGGAGGCATTGTCAATTATCGCCGAGGGCGGTTTGGAGAAATCGCTATAAATCTCCCACATCCGGTTTTGGACTGACGTGTAAGGCCTGGATACCTCGGCTACTTTCTCGGCGATGGTGACGGCCGCATTCCTGTCAGCTTTGTTCTGGATTCTTCCTATTCCCAGAAACTCCGCTCCCTCCGCTTCAGTCCTCTTACAAAGTTTAGAGCGAAATCATTTCCCACGTTCACGTGTCTACGTGAATTCGCCCCCTCCGCAACTCCAGTTTACCGTCTCCGTGCCAGGGCCCCACTCGGCTCACTTCTCGTAAAATTCGCAATTCCGCTTGGCTGCGGGTCCTTCACACTGTGTCAAGGAAACCGAGCAGAAAATTTAAATTTCTACTTCAAAAGATTTTGCCTGACCCGGTGAATGTTACGGGTATTTTGGACGTTAGCGCTTAAACCATCCAATTTCCAAAGGAGAGACAACACAGGTACCTCAACCATTGACCTCTTTTGGGGTTTCTCCAATTTGCTGCAGCATTATTCTAAATGCTTCGATGCTTATTGCTCTAGAGTTGGATATCGCATAAGTCTTACCCCGTGTGACCTCTGTCGGACACCGTTAGGTTGGCTCTTAATTCCCTCCTCACTTCACGGACAATGGGGCGTGGAAATAAACCCTGGCACACTATAAAGCACACATACCCTTATTTCAAATTGCGAAACTTGGAGTGATGTTTACAACTCTTCCCTGAATCTCACCGAGGTTTCCCTTACAGCAACCCTTCTAATTTACAACACTTGCTTTAAACATAGCGCAATATCATTAAATTTGAATGGAGAGCACGATAAGGTATTGATACAGAACAACACCAAGTCTCCTGTGAAGGTGCCGAGAAGACTGGATTATCGACCTTTACTTTGACAATGTTTTTTACTTTTGATAAATCAAAACATTAATTACTGAAATGAATCCGCAAACTGAATCCATCTCTGCGATCTCCCAGTGTAC
This sequence comes from Hypanus sabinus, assembly GCF_030144855.1. Taxonomy (NCBI): domain Eukaryota; kingdom Metazoa; phylum Chordata; class Chondrichthyes; order Myliobatiformes; family Dasyatidae; genus Hypanus; species Hypanus sabinus. The sequence goes on along the minus strand of NW_026781218.1, from coordinate 319,580 downwards.
ATCTGGTTCAACTGGCCGCTTATTTTCATCCAAGGCCACTGATTATTCTGCATGAAAACTTCTGAACGAATACAGAGTTTTGTCACAATGACTCTGATACACCGGCATCACAACGCTGTCGGTAACTGAACGAGTCCAAAGCCGCGCACAGAGAGCTGCAAATGTTAGCTCGCCTGCGTTCTTACCGGGATCACCAATAACGGCAATGATCATGTGCCATATCTTCCTCACAGTGAAAAATGTTTCAAGCATATTGTGTGAGATTCAGCTTGTCTTCCAGCCGCCTGCGATCTCGCTGAAGACGCTCTGAGCTGATTAATCTCCACGGCCATTCATTTATACTCGCTCCAGCACACGGAATATTCGATACTACACAAGGCTGAGGTGTCTTCCAACAGCTGGGGTAAAAATAAACACGATGTCATTCAAGTAAAATCCCAATTGTGATGAGGAATGGAGCACTTGACTCGAGGTTGCAAAATCTCAAAGATGAAGAAATGACAATTGGAGAAGTCAGTGAATGTTATGAAATTTTCTCAGGCTGACTTATCGGTTTCAAGATTGTTATTGTTGATCTTGTCCATTCCTAGGCTGCATAGACTTTGTCATCATAGACAAATGATGCACTGTCATTGGGATGCTCTGTTTTACTCTGGAAATTGTCTCCGTTTTAAATCACAGCAATATATATAAATAATATGCTGTTTGTATCATCCTGTAATACAGTGAAGAGCATTAAATTAAGGCAGTGTCCAGGCTTACGAAGAAAATGAACGCCGGAAAATCACTAATAAAATGAATTGCAACACACACAAAATGCTGGAGGAACTCAACAGGTCAGGCAGCATCTTTTGAAATGGGTAAACAGTAGACGTTTCCGGCCGCGACCCTTATTCAGATTAATGAAGGCTCCGTCGAGCTCCATCAACAGAAGCGGAATCCCGAGTGTCAAACCATCTCAATTCCTGTCTCCATTCCCGGTGCGAAATGTCGGTCCTTGGGCTCCTCTTGTGGACGATAATGCCACTCTCAGGCTGGGGGAATAACCCCTTACGTTCCGGCTTCGTAACTTCAAATCGTATGGCATAAGCATGGATATCTCTATTTTCCAGTGTTTTCCCCACCCCTTTACACTTTTCCTCATTTTCCTTGCACTTTCCCCCAATACCTCTCCTCCTTCCCCTTCTCCAATGATCCACTCTCCTCTCATATCTGATTCATCCTTCCGGAGCTCTTTGCCTTCCCCATATTACTTCCCAGGTACTTATTTCGTCCATCTTCCCCAACCACCTGACTTCACCTATCAACTTCCATATGTTTTCCCCTCTCTCTTCCGCGATGTCTTCCGACTTCCTTTCCTGCCCTGTTGAAGGTTCGCATTCCGAAAAGTCACAGTTTATACATATTCAAAGACTCGTAGCTAAAGGTTTCAATGTCTAGCCCTGTTCCTGACCCGACTTGTCGTTCCATAGACTCCTCTTCTACTAGGATAAGGCCACTCTCAGGTTGGAAGACTAACACCTTTTATTCGGTCCAATCATAAGGCATGAACATAGAAATCTCTAAATTCCGTTATTTCCCCTTCCACTTGCCCGCCCCTTTTATTTCTCCTCTCCTGATCTGCCTCGGTTCACAAGGTTGATTCCGGGAATGAAGGGGGTCAACATATGAGGAGCGTTTGGCAGCTTTGCAGTTGGAAGAATGCATGGCGAGCTCATTGAAGCGTATCGACTGTTGAAATGACTAGATACGCTGGATATTGGGAGGAAGTCTCTTGTTGTGGGGGTATCCAAAACTAGAAGGCACAGCTTCAAATTGGAGGGTTGACATTTCCGAACGGAAGTAAAAATGACTTTGTTTTCAGCCAAGGGGTGGTGAACCTGTAGAATGGTCTACCACAGATTGTGGTGGAGGCCGCCTGTGCGTATATTTAAGGTGGAAGATGATCGTTTCTTGATCGGTCAGCGCATCAAAGCGAGAAGGCAGATGTATGGGGTTGACTGGGATCCGGGATCACCCCTGATGCAATAGCGGAGCCGACTCGATGGGCTGAAAGGCCTAATCCTGTTCTTATGGTCTAAACTTCAACTGCTTGTTCATTTCCATGGAGTCTCCTGTAGACTAAGTCGTCGTGCTTTCTCGGTTGCCTTCTTCTCCTCCCCCCAAAATTTTGTTCTGGTATTTTCACCATTCGTTTTGCAGTCTGAAACATGGTCGGGGCCTGAAAGTGCAACTGTTTATCGATCTCAATAGATGCAGCCCGCCTTGCTGAGTTCCTCCGGCATTTTGAGTGTGATGCAGTCCATCACATGGTAAACCAGCTCCTATCGAAGTTCACGCCAGTATGAAGCAAAGTAATTCATTTCCCGTACACGGGATATTCCAATCGTTACAAATGAATAAACTTACAGAGCGTCTGCGTTCGTTACAATAGATCCAACAATGACAATTTTTTAGCAGATGCACTGAATTGGTATCGTTGTTGACAGTGAGGTAGACAGTCGTATTGACTTGTCTGACAATCTGAACTGCATGTTGACTGGATTTGTAACACACCATTGTATATTGTTTGTTTTTGTTTTACCTGACATGCTTCCTCGATGTCTTTGAACGGTGGGAACCGAATGCCGGGAGAAGCCTTTCACTGTGCCTGGATACTCCTCGTAGTGATATACCAATGGGCTGTCAGTTATGAAATGACATTGATCAGTCTGTTAAATGGTCTGCGAAGGGCAGACAGGGGTGAATACTGAAGTATGTGGTGATTACCTTTCACCGATTGGTAGGGCTCGAATATTCGCAAAGAGAGACGGGGTTCTCGAGAGGGCTGATGTAGACACGGGCAAGGTAATTGAAGGTCAGTCATCCATGAAAGCAGGTGTGCAGATTGATAATATGGGTTCAGTACATTGGAAATAACTGCCTTCACTAACGGGAAAGGTCCTGATGCAATGTTACACAATACTGGTCAGATTCGAGTTGCTGATCTCCATATGTAAAGGATGTGATTACAGTGGAGTCGATGGAGAGAGGATTCCCCAGGAACATTTCAGATATCAGATGGGACCCGCCAGTTTTTAATTGAAGTGGAGGGTGAATCGTTGCTTCACACAGAAGTTTAATAATTCTGAGCGGCTTGCAGTGTTCATCAATGAAACAATTTCTCCATGTCAGGCGCATCTAATAAGGAGGGCATGGGTTGAGTGGAAATGTAAGCTTTGCGTAAGTTAGCCTAAGCTGTTGACTTTCCTCGTTTCATTCTGATGTAAAGAATTGACGCAGCGATTTCTTTACAGATCTGTCGAACTGTGCCACTGCACTTTCAGTGTCCACAATGACGTTTCCATGATGTTAAAGAGAGAGAAAGAAACATAAGCGACTCGTTCTCCGCAATACTTTTTTGCATGGTCACGTGGTTGATCCCGACCTTCCTGGTTAACCGCAATTTAACTCCAATTCCATTGATCCGCGGATATTTTCTCTGACTGCGCCCTTCTCCACTGCCTTCGTCAGGCAGAGCATAAACGAGAGGAACGGCATTTCATCAACCAATTGGATACCTTCCAACGATCGGAAATGAGCTGATTTCTTTTTACTAGACCGGCTGAACTGCGGTGATGCCCATGCCCCCTCCTCGCCCCGGTACCATATAGTCCTAAAGGCGGCCAATAGTTCACGTTCTACAGAGGCTGCAAACGCCCCATGGTGCATGGTCTAATTTACCTTTACCGTCCCGTCACTTCTACGTTGGAATTTGAGACTGACGCTCTGGACCCAGTCCCGGGGCTGTGTGTCAGTGAGATTCTCTTTAAACGCACTCTGTTCACTGGGCGAGTTCTACTGGTCTTTGACTCTGTATTACACCTTGAAACAACATCCGTTATGGAACTCATAGAAAGACAATTGTCTTTGGCCAGAACAGGCCGATTGATGGAAGGGAATGAAATGGCGGAATGAGGTGTAATAGCAGGTGAGTCACAGATAAAAAATTGCGAGAGTTCATCGAAATGTTAGCGCCGTTGGTCGAAAGCGGCCGTGCTATAAATGTACAGTAAACACCTGCATGCACCCATAGGTTACCCGTACCCTCCAAAGACCGTGAAATAATCGGAAAGATAACACCCGCGCAATGAGTCTACGCTGTCTCGTCGTTTCTCTTAATCCTGATGTAATCAAGTTTTTGACTAGGGATCATCCACTTCTGCAATGGTTGGTCTCCTAGGAGCTGTCGCTGCCTGTGCTTCTGGAATCCTGGAATCCTCTAATCCTATTTTTTTCCTTATACTTGGGCCACTACTTATCACAATTTCCAGATTCTGTTGAAAAACAAAACGAAATAATTCCGCTGAGATATTTCTACTGCTCTTCCCAATAATGTCTCCATCAGAAGCTTAGATAAATACTTGAATGGGTGAGTTACTGCGGGCTACGAACCAGATGGGCGTCACTGCATACCCATGTGCTTTGACTGAATATTTACCGTTATGGGAAGCTGGAGGTAATATCTCAATAGACAGTAAACCTTTACCATCAGCTCCCTTGATGGAGTAAATATTTGAGAAGGCAAGAGGAAACACTGATGGATGAAACAGGTGAGGCTCAGTTACAGACTTCCCCGGAAGGGAGCAGGAAGGCTTGTGAGTTCGCCAAACTAGAATCAAGTTGGATGATGAAATGGAATCCACATCTAGAGATAGCGATGGCAGAGAAACCACGAAACTGTACACATATAGAGTTAGTCATGACACAGCAACAGGATCAGGAGTTAGGAAATGTACAAAGGGGAGAGGATTCTGAAGAGTAGGTGGAGTATCGAGAGATACAGGCACAGAATGGGATTGTGCTTAATAATGGTAGATTTGTGGTGCCAGATGATGTATTGTTGCCATGACATTTGTGGGCATCAAGGAGCAGATAGAACAATGGAAAAGCCGAAGAATCTGTGTTGATAGCCGAATTTGCGAGGGGATGTATACCATTATTGCAAGAATTGCTTGTTTTGTGCCCAGTAATAAACCAGATGAATTGGCTATAGAAGTATTTTAAGATATGCTCCGTAGAAGGAGCATGTGTTACCTTACAGGATTATATTGTTGGATTTTTATCTCCATCCCCTGGTGGACTAAAATATATCCTCGAAATAGTGGATGTTTTCACCAAGTGTGTAGAGGCTTCTTCATCTATACCCAAATAGATAATGAAAACCGCTGATGTTACGGCCAAGATTTTGTTTGGAGAGAGTTTTTACCCGTTGGCAATTGACAAGCACTCTTGAATCAATCATGGTCGCCTCTGCACCGCACACGTGATCCAAAATGTAATGAAACCGTTTGGGTTAAAACACAGTTGGTATCTCTCATCGACCACAATGCAGTGCAATTGTTGAATGGATGAATATAACTTTAATGACAATGTTAGCTAAAATGAAATGTTTGTTTGGGCGAGATTTATCATCAGCAGAGTATAGTGGTACTGGAAAGGACAAATCAAATAGCAATTAATTGACTCTATTGAGGACGCCCATTATGTTGCCGCGCATAATAGGAGACGGAAGAAGCAGCAAAGCAAACAAGGGCAAACAAGGAAATAGGACAGAAGTTTATAATGTCTCTAAATCAGCCGACCCCCTTTACAGCTTCGCGAATTGTCGGGGCATATGACATCACTGACAGAGCCAGTCCAGCAGTATATCGAGTTCAAACTGCTCCAAATACGTTGGATTGGTATCATATTAACCAACTCAAACCCCTTGGAGATAGTCAATGTCCTCTAGTAGCTGAGTTCCGGAAAACATATTGTCAATGGGATGCTCTGGTCCGAGATGAGATACTCCTCATAACTATGTTTCAGGCAATCGAAGGTTACGTGGATGAAGGAGCAGTTGCTCCCTCAATGAGCTGGGCAATCACTTCCAGTTTGTACCCAGAGGATGAGGACAGGTCACATCTTCGCACTTGCCTAAAGACGGAGACAACAGAAGAGAGAAACAGATGGGAGAACGTGTTTGCTACGTTGTCTTCTGCAAATAAAGTGGGGGATAATTGATCTGATATGAATGGATTTTAACAAGACGTTAAAGCCATCCTTGATAGGACCATGCTTAACGTCAGAAGGTTTGGTATCCAGGGAAAGTTGGCTGATGGATTCAGAACTGACGCCCACAGGAGAATAGTTGTGGATGGAGCGTTTTCTCCCTGGATGTTGTTGACAGGTGTCCTACAGAGATTCTCGGCATTTATGTTTTTATGAATGATTTGGATGAGGAGGTGGAAGGATAGATTATTGTATTTTCAATGATGTGGAGGTTGGTGCAATTATGGACAGTATAGAAGGTTGTCACAGATTGCAACAGAACAGTGACAGGATGCAGAACAGCGCTGGAAAGTTGCAGATGGAGTTCAACCGGTAATGTTATAGATGATTCACTTTCCGGTGGGTAAATTTTAAGACAGTGTTCATACTTTCTGGAGTGAACGAAGAGCCACACATTAGTATGATTTCCACGATGGAAACGGAGTGATGAGACTCTCTCCAATAAACCGAGGGCCGCTCATCGGTGCAAGAACCACACTGCAGGAGCGGGAAGAAGTGTAATTGACAGCTTGAACACATCCGCTGTTCTGCACATACACATAGTGACGCTCGAAAGGCAAAATGCCTGACAGTAAATCAGGAGAAAAAAATACAACTTCGTGGAAAATAATAGAACAGCCTGGGAACCTGCGGATTGTTCACAGATTTCTACTTGCTACTTTTTTTTTTTCAGACAGAGAATGAATGGAGAAATGGTGGTGGAATCGTGGCAGGTGTGAGTATCTTTAAAGTTAAATAGACTGTATCGCATGTTACGGGTATGGGGTGGTCAGGTCATTGACTGGCAGAGGCCAGGTTCCTATAAAACGGCCCATGTGTGCGAAGGAAAACATTGTTCTTCAAATTCTCCACAGCCCTTGCTAATTTCCCGAAGACAGTTTCCCTTTTTGATCACAGGTCTCTGGAATATCACTGTGGATCTTCTACGGTGTTTGGAGGAATATACGTGCAGTGTATTTGTAATACAGGTCAGCTGTCACTGTGATTTTCATCAATCAAGCCCCCGGAATGACTGGAACAAATGAAAGTAAAGATGAACGGAAGTTCCCCTTTAATAAAGAAATGTTCTCCATTTCACCAGCCAGAACAAATTCCTTCCCTCAATTTCAGAAGTAAATGCACTCCGTCGACTGTTACAATTTAAATCGACTTCAAGATGATTACCAATTTTAAAAGTAACACAGATATTTAAAAAAATAAACTATTTAAATCCCTGAAGCCAGGAATCATGGAAAATAACATGGAAAATTCACATCATATTTTATTTTAAAGAACATAGATTGCAACGTCCCGTGAGGAGTCAAATTAATGACACGGGAACAGTGAGTAAAAATAGTTTAATGTAAGTGTTTTTGCAGTTGGTTGTCACTAATGTCCCTGACGTGATCACCACGCTAATTGCCTCAGTGGAATTGCTCTCTCCTCAGTAAAAGTCTGCTAAACCGATCCCCAGTCCATCTGAGCAGCTGAAACGCTCCGTACTACTGAACGCTGCTTCTGACGGAATATGGGATATCCGGCGATTTACTACATCGCGGGCATATTCTATCCCACACTTGTAGCGGTTGGTGTCCCCGGTAAGATGCCGGAGCTGGTCACTTTATGTATGGTGCCGTCTTTACTCTGCTGCGGTATCCGCACTGTTACTGAGCACAGATGCTACCGTCGGCTGAACCGTGTTTCCGGAATGGAGGGTTCAGGCATCTCATGGTTTTCTTTCCATTTCCATACTTTAATCGCAGTGTTTTCTTCTTTTGTCAATTACATTGGTGCCGATATTGTCACTGTTTCATAATTCCATCTCGCTAGGTTTTCTGAAGTGATGCTGGACTCTGCTTTCTAGGTCCGAGTATCTATCAGTGCAGACACTTCGACCTTATAACATCGTGGTAGCTTATTTAAATGATGGTCCAGTCTATTTTCGAGACGTCGGTCTGTTGCTCTGTAAGTCAGTAAATGATAATTTGTGTTTTGTATCTTTTGATTCCACTTTGTCTAAACTACAAACAAACCCTTCAATTGTTTCGCCCCTAATAATGGAAATTGTTTGTTTACGATCTTCCATTCACCGGTCCGTGAGTCGTGGAACTCGGATGCCTCGCTCTAAACTGTGGGAAGGTCGCCAATCCACTGACACTCACATCCGTCATTGTCCTCCAGCCGGAGTGCAGCGACGGAGACCGCACACACTGGACCTCCGCATTCCAGTTCCAAACAGACCACCCCCATGGAGGCATACAGAGAGTTGCTGCTGACCATATTTTTATTTTGTTTCCAAATTTCTTCTAGTTACTTTAACGGCGATTGTGATCCTATCTCTTGGAAAATGCGGACTCTCCAAATGCATCACCCGTTACCTGGTCAGAATGGCAACAGCGGATCTGATGGTGGTTATCGTTGCTGCTTTAGTGGAACAGACCAACAATATCTACATTTATTCCAGATCCCTGCTCATCACTCCGGTATGCGCTCTGAAACTTGTATTTGCGGCTGTGACGCAGGACTGTTCTGTTTGGTTCACGGTCAGTTTTACCTTCGATCGCTTCATCGCAATATGTTGCCGAAAGTTGCGGGAGCGATACTGCACCGAGAGAACAGCAACGGTGGTTATCATCAGCTGCGGGAAATGTGTCCCTTTTTACTTTTCCATTGAACCTTACGTCATCATTGACAACACGCCGTGGCGGTGCACCGGCACACATGAATACGCTACTTCACCCGTGTGGAGAGGATACGAATTACTGGACGGTATTTTAACACCATTTCTACCAATCGGCTTAATCCTGGTGTTTAACGGGTTAACCGTAAGACATATCGTTGTAGCAAATAGAGTCCGCAGAAAGCTTCGGCACAGCAGCGACAATCAGAAAGATGCTGAGGTGGAAAAACGCAGAAAATCGATGAGTTTGTTGTTTCCTATATCAGCTAATTTCATATTATTGTGCATGCCCTCTGTAGCCCATTCCCTGAAATGGCAAACACAAAACTATTTTTACGAGGACAGATATTTGAGTTCCTCGGTATACATCCTCCAACAACTTGGGTTCATGTTTCAATTTCTCAGCATGTGCACCAATACCTGTATCTATACACTGACACAGAGGAAATTCAGAGAAGAGCTGAGGAATGGAATGAAGTATGTGTTTACATTAAATGGTCATCTGTGTAGATAACGCCCGTGTCTAATGGTAATTCAGCGGAGCTTTCAAATAAAGTCCTTTTACAATGAACAGATTTGGGAAATTTGTCATAAATTCATCCGGAATTCATCCTGGTTATCCGGAAATTGCAAAATTGGTGGAAGATGGTTTGCCTCATACAGTTCAGGTAGGTAGCAATACACACGTTCAATGCTGCTGGAGTGATTGTTAAATTGGTTGAATTATGTTCCAAACTATCACAGACACTCGACTGTCACTAGGACAGAGATGGCTTCATGAATTTCTGGGTTTTACATGTTTCAAAATAGACAGGGTCAGGTAACAGATTGTAAAGGGAGTGCGATGGGAAACCAGGGATAGTATCACAGCTGCAGAAAGGGAGGACAACGTTGAGCGTTCGTTTTTTAATAGACTGAGAGACGAACACTGTTTCTGTTCTCCCTTTTGAAATGGGCGCGATCTCACCAGTTGGAGTATTCTGTACAGCCGCCCACAAGATCAACAAAAAAAACGCAACGGGAACAGTAAGGAACCGATCGGGGAGCGAACTTGGACATGAGCCATGTTATTGGCACGGGTAACTGCAACTTCCCTAATAGTCTTTGGCACCTATTCAGGGTAAAATGTTTAGCAAAGGCATAAACTCTCAGTTGTGTTCAGGAAGGATTCATGTCTCTATAAGAAGAAATGCTGACTGGCGAACTTTCCATACCAGATCTGATATTAGAAAAGGAAACGGGTTGTGACAGATCTTTCTGCGGGTCCGCATTTCAGAACAACAGGGAGAACTTCCCGACATTTACCTTGCACAGTTAAGACCAGGGAGCATGGGTTCTATTTAATTGGGGGTCAGCGATTTGTGGTGCTGCCTGGCAGGAGCTTAGGAACGTAAATTGGGAAATGATGCACTCGGGGTATTGCGCGACAGATATGTGGGGATTGTTTAGGGAGCACTGACACGGGGTTCAGTATAGGCTTGGCCCACTGACGCAGGGAAAGGATGACAGTGTAAAGTAACCCTGGGAGAGAAGAAATTTGGAACAACACGTCAAGAGGAAGAAAGAACGATACTTACAGAAAAGGAAGAAAGGATCAGGTAATGCTACAGCGAGTCACAATGTAGACAGGAAGGAATTTAACAATGGACTTAAAAGACATAGAGGGGATTTGAGAAATCCTTGACGAGTTGCACTGTGAAGAACAGGAGGAGACTGGAGAGAGTGTGGGCAGATCAGAGGTAAAAGAGGAAAACTTGTGTCTGGAGTCCAAAGAGGCGGTGAAGCTCCTCACTGAATACATTGATCAATGTGAACACAGCGTAAAAAGGCAGATATGCCAGAACCTGCCGACGGTGAGAAAGAGGATGCGCTGTAAACTTGGAAAACATTACGATAGATGATTCCCCGATACCGGAAGTGATATAGTCCAGGTAATTTTGGAAGGCGAGAAAAAATATTGCTGCGCTTTTGGACAGGATATTTGTGCCTTCGCTGGCCACGGAAGTAGAACTAGATGATTGGAGGGTGGAAAATGTTGTTCATTTGTTGACGAAAGATAATAAGGATAATTTTTGGAATTATAGACCAGGGAGTCTTACATCGGTTGTGGGTAATCTACTGGAGAGGATTATTGAAGGTGGAACTTATGAGTATTTGGAGAGATGTAAGACTGCGGCGGAGAGACAACATGGCATGTTGTCATTAATGAGTCAGATTGAATTATTTAAAAGTGAAAATAAAACTAACGGATGAACCAGGACAGTCGATGTGGGTGCATTAATTATGGTCAGGTGTTTGATCAGTTCCCCATAGTAGACTCATTCAGAAAGTCAGGAGGCATGGGATCGAGGGAAACCTGGCTACGTTGATTCAGTATTGGCTCCTAACAGAAGGCAGATGATGTGGTGGACAGAGTGAATTCTGGCTGGAAGACAGAGCGCAGCCGTGTTCCTCATGCAGAGTCGAAATTCTGCTGCAGTTTACAACTCTATTGCGAGTCTGCAGTTACCAGTGCTCTCAGAAACAGGGCTGAGGAAATAATCGATTTAATCTGATCACACCGTAGCACCTGGATAATTAATGGAATTAGGGCTGAAGATGCCAGCAAATCGCTGAGTGATTGACTGCACCAGCGCGTTTTCTAAACTGACCTGTCATTTACATATTACAGGGCAAATGCTACAATGACTTCAAAGCATCTTTTCCAATGGAGCCCTACAATTTAAAACCAGCATTTCAAAGTGCTCAGCAGCAGCTTCTGCTGCTTATTAAAAGAACCAGCCGTCCAAAATGGCAATCCGAATTCATAATTCAAGTACACACCAATTTATCCAAATGCCAATTTACCTCTGAATCGTGGTTTTATCATATCGGGTGTAGAAATGCTCATATTCCGATCCATTTAACCCTGAATCCACATGGCCGATGTGGAATCCGTGTCTCCCTCTGAAATCAATAATAAATGAAACACACAAAACTACACAAACTAAAAACGCAGCGAAGGCAAAGCAATAATCAGGCTCACGCTTGTCTCCCTTCAAACCCATCGCAGGCAATTGGGGAATACAGAATAACCATCCAAATTACTTCAGTGTTGCATGGACAGAGGGATCGAACAGTATCAACGACTTTCTAGATCGGTCGGTGCTGTGTGACGCTGAAGCTCTAACCCAGATACACAGTCAGACAGCCATAGGAAACTACAGCACAGCAGGGTCTCCAGCCCGTCAGGTCAGTGAGGAATTATTTAAATTGCCTACTGCCATCGACCTCACCCGGACCGTGGCCATCCATATCCCTCTCATCCATGTACCTCTCCAAACATCTCTTAAAGATTGGCATCGGAATCTCAATTACCATTTGTGTTGGCAGCTCTGTCTACACTCTGACCACCCTCAGGCAGAAGAATTTCCCCCTCATGTTTCCCTTAAACATTTCACATTTCACACTTCACCCATGATCGTCAGTTGTATTCTCGCCCGATATCAGTGGAGAAAACCCGCTTGAATTTACACTCTCTATACGCCTCATAATGTTGTATACCTCTATCAAATCTCCCCTCAGTCTTCTACCCGCTCGGGAATAAACTGCTAACACGTGTAATCTTTCCTTTTAATTAAAAACATTCAGTCCGTCCCGGCATTAGCCGTGTAATTTTTTCTGCATTATTTTAATCATATTTTAATCTTTCTTGCACACACTATTCCAAATTAGGCCCCAATAAAGCCTTAAACAGCAGCAAAATATCGTCCCAGCTCCTGTACTCAGTACTTTGGTCTATGACGGCCAATGTACGAAAAGTTTCTTTTACGACCTTGTGTAACAGTGCCGCAACTTTCGTTGAATTATGGACCTGCATTCCCAGATTCGTTTGCTCTGTCGTACTCCTCAGTGCCCTATTTCTCATTGTGTCAGACCCACCCTGGCTGCTCCGCCCAAAGGGCAACGTCTAACACTTGTCTGATCTAAATCCCATCTGCCATTTTTCAGGCCATTTTTCCATTGGTCCAGATCCCGCCTCATGCTCCGGTAGTCTTCCTCGCTGTCAACTACATCCGTAATGTTGGTGTCATCGGCAAATTTGCTGATCTAATTAACGACATTATTATCGAGATCGTGGATATAGATTACAAGTAACAACGGGCACAGCAACGATTCCTGCGGATCTCCTCTCTCCATTAGCCTCCAATCAGAGAGACAACCATCCATTACCACACTCTAGTTTCCCCAACATAGCCAATGGCTAATCCAATTTACTACTTCATCGTGAAAGCCAAGCGACTGAACCGTCCCGACCATCCTTCCGTGTAAATCTTGCAAATTCCTTGCTGAAGTCCCTGCAGACGCATCCACTGCCTTGCTGTCAACACCATTCCTGGTTACTACGTCCTAAAGCTCTGTGAGATTGGTTAGACATGACCTACTATGCACTGGCCCATACTGACTATCGTTAATGTTCCTGTTTGTCCAGATACTTCCCTTCATACCCCATGACCAGCATAGTCTCAACACCGAGGACAATTCATCATTACATAATAGTTGGCAAGTCCCTTCCAAGCAAAGCTATCGAGATCATCCAGCGGTCGGTACTAATATATATATATATATATATATATATATATATATATATATGGTCTATTGTTTTTTTTTATTCTCCTGCACTTTATTATCCAACGCATTGAGAGTAGTCTGGAAAAGCAAGGTGTAATTAATTAATAATTAATTTAAATAATTTTAAATAATTAATCGACTTACTTAACTATAGCAAGATACGGTACTCTCGATCGAGCACAGAACACAGAATATTACTGCACAGTACATAAGGTTCTGATAGGCTTTCGACTAATGTAAGTTCGATCTAACACATCTCCCCTGTATCTGATTCAGAATCAAAGGTTTCAAAGGTACACTTAAAGAATCAGAACCAGATTTAATATCACAGACATACGTCGCAAAATTGTTAACTTTACGGCAGCAGTACAATGAAATACAGGATAAATAAATATAGAGAAAACAAAACTGAGATACAGGTGGCAGCGGGGAAAAACGCTGTTCCTGAATCGCTGAGCCTGAGCTTTCAGGCTTCTGTATCTCCTTCCCGATGGTAACACTGTGTAGAGGGCACGTCCTGTTAGTGGGCAATGTTAATGATGGATGCCACCGTGACAAGAATCATTCCTTGTAACAATGATCAATGAAATACAGAAAATCTGTATTTACCAACAAGTATATTTTATTATTTCTACTAAAATCACGTAGATTTGCACACTATCTTCCTGTGTGCACACTACTGGAAACCCAGACACTCCATGAACAGTCAATTAAGAGAAAAGTTTTTACCCGGTAAAGAGTCTACGTTTATGTTTCCATAGAAACATAAAAAGCATAGAAATTCTACAGCACAATACAGGGCTTTCGGCTCACAACGTTGTGCCGAACATGTCCCTACCTTAGGAATGACTAGGCATACCTATAGCCCTCTATTTTTCTAAGCTTCATATACCTATCCAAAAGTCTCGTAAAAAGACCCAATCGAATCCGCCTCCACCACTGTTGCCGGCAGCCTATTTCACGTACTCACCACTCTCTGAGTTAAAAAAAAAACTTATCCCTCCGCTGTACTGACTCCCTAGCACCTTCAACATGTGTCCTCCTGTGGCAACCATTTCAGCCCTGGGAAAAAGCCTCTGAATATCCACACGGTCAATGCCTCCCATCTTATTCCGATCCCCATGTATCCGATCTCCACGTGTCCGTGTGGTACTACTTTTCGACAATGGTTGGTCTCTAGCCGCTGGAGAATTATCACCCTGGCATATTTGGTGCTCCAGAATCTTATATTGTTCCTCATTAATTGAACCATTGGATTTCCAAACCATTGGCTCAAGGTCACCTGACCTACCTGGGTCACATGGTTACTGATCATTGTACAGAGCTACAACCAACATATTGTACCTGGCTCTGCCCACCCCAGCCTTGTGTATTCGTATCTTTACACCCTGACTGGTCCAAGCCAGTTAAATGAGGCAACCCAGACAGAGTCTGACGAGACTACCGATTGCTTCTTTGATATGTCTGGCATTTTATATAACAAGTAGCCACTCCCCTGAGCATGGTCTCTGGTTTATTGCTCTGATTAGATTGTCCCTGGGTCAAGAATCAGTTCAGAGTCCACGCCCTTCACATAACAAATGGCGACTTGTTTGAGAATGGTCTCAGGTTTAGCAGATCATTACCTGAAGCTCCCTGTGTCCACATTCAGTTCCTCTGATTAAATTATTCCAATGCAAGAAACAGTTCATAGTCCACAAAATGGGGGGAAACAGAGAAAACTGGTTTGACTGCTTTCCTGTCCTTGATCAGACTGTAGTTTCTTCTGGCCAACAGTGTTTAATGAGCCATTCAATCTGACACGACGGTATCTTTCTCGGGTCTGCTGTCGTCTGAATGCACCAGGCTGGATGATGGAGGTTTTGCTGAGATGCCGAGTGCTGTAAGTGTCGAAGGGGTTTACAGAAATGCGGTGTGATGTCGGGGTTGGAACGGTTTTGTTACGTACCCCGTAACGGGTTAAAAGAACCAGCATAAATAGAACACACCTGGAGTCTGGTATTGTTACAAACAAAACACTACTTAACAGTATCCACGTAATCTCGTAATATAAAACCAGATAAACCAAACAGATTAGCAGAGTTTATGCATATGTAAGCGTGTAAATATAAAACCTCAAACATCTTCAGCTTAGGTGGTAAATGATACAGTCTTACGATGGTATAGGAATGACGTCAGTTCATTTCGCGATATTAAGAGTAGAATTGAGGAGAGAGAGAGAGAGAGGTGATTTGTTTTCCAAGTAAGCTGATGTCGTTGATCGTTCAGTTGCATTCCGAAGTCCTGTTAAAGTTTTATGATCACACAAAAGAGTACCGCCTTCACGCAGTAAAGTTATCAAAGGTTAAACGCACCGATAACATTCCACCGGCCACCCCTTTCCGACACTGCGATCAAAACCCACCCTTTCCTGGGCACTGAACGTTCATCCAGTGTCTATTTCCTCTGTATTTCTGTCCGTGTCTTCCGTGTGTCTGTGTGAAAAGTGTGAAAAGCAGGCTGACCTTGAATATATCCCAGACATGCTGAACGCCAGCTGCCCATTATATAGCCCCGCCCTTACGTAACCATGGCGACTCACGAGCTGCTCCGTGCTCTCTCTCTCTCTCTCTCTCTCTCTGAATCGATGTACACCAACTCTCTCTCTTTTTAAAAGCACAGTCCATATTGAATACACCTCAGCATCTCGTCACAGCTTTTACAGACAGCGAGGGGTGTCAGCACACTTCTCCACTGATGTGGAAATGCAATTTACTTGTAGTACCAAACTGGCATTTCTGTCTGTAACAAAATGAAACCCGTCTTGTGTCGGAGTGTTTTGCTAATAATGTTCGTGCAACATTATGCTGAGTGATCCTGAGTACCTGACTGCAGACCGCAGTCCCTACACTATGATGGCAGAATATGGCATTAAAGGCAAAACTTTTGGCAGTGCGGAGGATCAGAGGGATCTGGTTCCGAGTCCACAGAACACACAAAGCTGCTACACAGGTTGACTCTGTGGTTAAGTTGGCATATAGTGCATTAGCCTTCACCAATTGTGGGATTGAGTATAAGAGCTGAGTGGCAATGTTGCATCTATATAGGACCCTGGTCCGATCCCACTTGGAGTACTGTGCTCAGTTATAGTTGCCTCACTACAGGAAGGACATGGAAACCGTAGAAAGGGTGCAGAGGAGATTTACAAGGATGTTGTCTGAATTGGGGAGCATGCCTTATGAGAATAGTTTGAGTGAACTCGGCCTTTTCTCCTTGGAGCGATGGAGGATGAGAGGTCGCCTGATAGAGGTGTACAAGATGATGAGAGGCCTTGATCGTGTGGACAGTCAGAGACTTTCCCCAGGGCTGAAATGGCTAGAATGAGAGGGCATAGTTTAAGGTGCTGGGAAGTAATACAGAGGAGATTTCAGGGGTAGGTTTTTTTTTACACAGAGAGAGGTGAGTGCGTGGAATGAGCTGCCGCCGGCGGTGCTGGAGGCGGAAAAGATACGGTCTTTAAGAGACTCCTGGATGGTCACATGCTTTGAAAAAGAGGGCTGTGGGTAAAGCCTAGGCAGTTCTAAGGTAGGGACATGTTCGGCACAGCTCAGTGGGCCGAGAGGCCCATATTGTGCTGTAGGTTTTCTATGTTTCTACTCAGAAGACAGCCACTGGGTTTTTCCCACCTTCCTTTAATTTGCTGTTACTAATCAATCCCAAATGACGATTGGCCACTAGTTGATTGGTCACCGATTGCTCTATTGCCCCTCGGACAGTGAGCCTTATTGAAGTCCCCTCCTCTCCAGATTTCCGATGTCCAGGTTGGCCACTAGTGAAAGCTACCGGACTTAACTCTCAGTGATGACCGTGTCAATACCAACAACATGACACTGGCAGCCGAGTACATTGTCTTAGACAAGACACCTGCCAAATCTAATGCCACTCCCCTTCGCACTACATATGGACTGCCGTCTATGTATGCATATTGATCTGTTGTCCCCACATGTTCATTGATCTCTTTCTCTCTCTGCAATGTAAATACTCCAGTTCAAGCCATCTCGTGCGTGTGTGCTTTTATTTGATATGTAGTTACACAGACACAGTGCAGGCTGACATTTGAGTACAGAAGTGATGACCATAAGTTTCTCCATTCCTCCAACCCTGAGACAATTTCAGATCTGGATTCTTTGTTGTTCTCACAGTTCCAGTCCAAGAAATGCATTTGTCTCTTTCACATTTTGCAAGGGGCATGTAAGAAACGGCAAGAAAAAAATACACAGATATAACTGTTACTAAAAATTTTATTTGTGCCTTATTATACAAATGCCCCAAGTGAACATGTTGTACCTATCTGCACGCAATGCAACAAGGACTGCCCACTTGGAATAACTTTACAATTGACTTAAATTGTGATGCTTCTGTCAATATTGGAAGTCATTATGGGTGCAGTAATAATTAGGCTGAGTGATGACACCTGATAGCGTTTCAAACATTTGTAGAATGTAGAAAGGCGCCGACACTATGAGTTAATATATCCAATATAATTTAGGAATTAACCTTCGTACATTGCATAAACAACTGATTAACACATGTGCACAAACTGCATTCCATTCCAACAGTTGCTACATTCTCATGACTCATGTGGTCCTTTCCGTGGATGCAGACTTCTGGGGAGCACGAGCACACTTCAGATTGGCATCATGCACCGCATCCCACATCAGTAGCAGTTCGAAAGGCCGAAAACGGTGCACTAGCAGCAACTCACGGTAATAGCAAGGATTGAAAGATTCATCTTGGGGTGAAGGAACACTGATTCCAGCTATCCTGAATCCGCTATGGGAGCGTGGGGCTAGTCCAGCCTTGGCCAGACACATCCCCAAAAATACGTCATCAATGGGGAATAGTTCAAGGTCTTGGGCTATGTGGTAAATGATATGAGCTGTATGCACAGACATAAGTATCCCCCCTCCACCAGCGTATGGTGGGTACGACTTGATGGTGGTCACTATTTCTGGCACATAATACTTGCTCCACTTCTCGCGAATAGGCCCAACCCCATAAATGAGATGGCCCACAAACAGGTGTTGGAGAACCTTCATGCCTAGCAAATAATCAACCATGTTATCGGTATTGGCAAAGACATCATCATCTCCATTGAAGATGAACTTAGCACTGGGGCAATATTCACTGACCCACTGCAGCAACTTGTATTGTTTGAGGGTGAGGTTGAAAAAGGTATCCAAGAAATCCCATTGTAGAACATCTCTGTGTTCTCTGTTTTCCATGGCTAACAGCTGATTCAATTTCCTGCTTTCTTTTTGGTCAGGAGAGACACCAGAGATAAATACTCTCTTAATTAGGACCCCATTGAATTCGCGTTCTTTGCCCCAGGTCTTCCTGACCACTTCCCGCCGATCCTGGTTGAAAGGGTCAGATTTGATCACCAGGAGCAGGAAGACATTGTGAGATCCTTCTCGACCACCACATTTATCTGGGACATTTTCAATCATGTCAAATTCTCGACAGAGTTTATACAACAAGAAGTTTTTAATGTGCTCGTTCTCTTGATGAAATGAGGACAGGTGCAGCAATGTCGTGTTCGCGTGGCACTTTGGCTTGAGCACTGATCTAGTTGCATCAGCTGTAACAACCTTGGGCAGATCTTTGCGATGAACAGTTTCTGCAACATCACCAGTCTCTCGACGTCGGACATTATCCCAGAACATGAAGAACAATCCCAGAATAATCAGAACACCCAGCACTACTTTCTCATGGAATCGCCGATGTCTTCTCATATTTCACCTGAAATAGAGAAGAAATATGGATTAATTCAACGAAAACTTTACATTTACATGATGCTTGAGAACAATGAGAAGTTTAAGCTGTAATGAGGTTCACTAATGCTTTGTAATATTGAACCCCAAAAAGGTGGTGAGGTAAGGGATAGACAGGGCCCTACACGCTGCTGTAAGTTTAGTTGACCTGAAGCATTCCATCCCAGCAGAAAAACAAATCTACCTATAGGATACCATCTCTGTCATTACACTGAAAATCGCATAGTTTCTTTCTGAGCATTAAAGATATATGATTCAAAAGGCTGTATTCCACCTCGCTTCACAGCTCTCATTACTCCTCTCGGGGCATAAACTGAGCTGGGCCAGACATAGAGCAATATAGCACAATGCAGGGATTTTGGCCCCTGATGTTGTACCGTCCTTTTAATCTGCTCCAAGATCAA